>NW_009631757.1:0-10464 GCF_000690535.1 Cariama cristata
AGCTGCAGCCGAAACCGGCACCGGCCCCCGATGAAGCCGCACCGACTGGGGCTGCCTTGCGCTTTTGACGGCCGGGCAGAAAACCCGGAGTCGCACGCTGCAAAGCTTGGCTGGGTACCGAGCGCTCCCTCCCCGCACAGCTCCTCTGCGGCTGTGCCACCAGCATGAACTCAGCCGCAGCCCCCGCCCGCTCCTGATGTGCAGACCTCGGAGAACCGGGCTCCCTCCAAAGCGCTGCCATCCTTTCCCTGACCTGTCCCGGTAAAGGTCCGGTCCCACCGTCCCATAAACCAGAGGCCGTCGGGCTGCACTGCCGGTGCTCCTGACGGCATGCTGACCCCGCGCCATCCCAACCCTGCGGCCCCCTGAGCCAGTCTCAGCAGCCACAGCAAGCCATGTTACTGCAGGGGGGGCTTCAACAGCACCTGCTGGGTTTGCTTCACACAGGTCATTTAATCAGCAAATGAGCCATATTAATTCAAAAGCCACATGAAGCTGAACTGTTGTATCTCGTGAAGGAAGATGACAGGCAGAGATAAGATAAATAAACCCTTCTCGCTTCTCATATTGGCTGTGAATAACTAAAAAACCCTTTCAAGCCATGGAATGATTTGTGTTACGCGCAGGGGAAGGAGTTAAATTTGTACTTCTAATGCCCTGTTCTTGGCTGGTATAAAATGAGCACGGTGCTCAGAGCCAAGCTGGTTTATGTCTAGGAATTAGTGGTCAGGCTTCATGTCGTGGAAGTCTTCCTGGCCAAAGAGTGCAGGATTTTGCTTTCACGTTCCCAGTGATGACAGATTTTGCAGGTGAAATGAAATCGGTTTCTGCTTTCCCTCCCTGCCACCTGCCATCCACCTTCCTGCCCTTTTGATGCCTGACACCTTCCTCTCCCTTTCTGCCCTGAATCCTCCTCTAGGACTCCTGGTTTTTTGTCCAGTAGCTGTTTCCTCTTGAGAGGTAGCTCCATGTTCTTTGGGTTTGCAGACAGATGCGAACAGGGCAGCTGCTCCCGGCGCTCCGGCCTTTAACACCACTTCACTCAAACTCCTCTCCAGGCTGCTGGGAGGACCAGAGCGCGGTGCAGCAGGAAGGTGGCCGGTCTGTAGGGGAACGTGGTGCATATCCACTGAAGGAAAGAAAATACCTTTTGACCCCAAGAGGTGACTGAAGGAGACACTGGAAAAGCTGCTCTTCACAACATGAGTGTCTGGCCCATAATGGGTCTTTTATCCAGGAATGTCCAAAGGCCATCCAAAAATATCCCTGTTTTATGAGGGAGAAATTAATATTTTATAGAGGAAGGAGAAGGGATGTGCCCTTAATTCCAGTGGGAAAGGATCCCACTCCCCAATGTTCTCTTCACAAGTAGAGGCACTGGCTTCCCTCAAGCTGTTTATTCACCCACTGTTAAGCTATCCAAGGTTACACGGATAGTTTTATTCCAGTTCATAAGTAACTTATTCTGTCTTAGCTTAAAATGGTCCCTGTTGCTCTTATTTGAACTAAAATATTCTGCTCCCCCGAAAATAATAAAAATAGCTTAATGGCCTTTTGCACGGGTGCATCTGTATCAGATTAAATTATGCTCAGCCAGTGCTACTTTTCATGCTGACATCTCTATCTGCTAACTCATAATCACCAGCCTAAAATGCTTAATGCTTACCAAGAGGCATAAATCATAGAGCCTGCCAGAATGCGAGATGCAGAAGAAACACCTGAGGGGATGTTATAAAGGCAGTAAGCGTTAGCCATGAGTCCTAATTATGAAACTCATCATGAAGTGGCACCTCTCACAGCAGAGTAAGTACCATTTCCCGTATTTTTGTACTTGTGCATCCCAGTGAAAAATATTTGTCTTTATAAAATCTGGCATGCTATCACATGCCTGGATACAGCCCCAGTTTGTGATGACTTTGAGGGCGCTACACAGTTAGCATGGCCATCACAGTCAGATTTCCATCGGGGGACAACAACATACTCCTCCCGTGCACGTGCCTAAGGGGATGCGCCATCAAAATGGGCTAATAATTTCAACAGCTCTAAATCGCTACCTTACAACGTGAAAAGTCAGGTTTTGGAAACAGGGTTAAATGGCCGGGTAATAACGGTGAGGAAAGATTCCTCAGGTGACACCTAGCCTCCGGTTCCCTTTCCAGGCAAGGGTCCCTTTCTGATCTGAACCAAACACTCCCATTGCCCAGCTAAAAAGCCGATCGCTTTATCCACAAGCCGGCATGACTGTCTGCTGCCAGTGGAGCTCCTGCTTGCCAGCATCATTCAGCTAAAGGCCTGGCTTCTGCTATCCCCTCTGCCGAGCCTGATTTCTCTCTCTGGAAAGCTACGTGGAACACTCCATTTTCCCACACCAGCATATGCAGTGTATGTCACCTGTGCAGGATCATTCCATTAGGAGCCAGATGGACCCACAATGATTTGTTTCATGAAATGATTCCAGATGCGTTTATTGAGATTATAAAAGCTTTAAGTGTACTTTGCATCTTGGCCAGCAACTCTGAGAGATGCCGAGTGGTAAACAGTTTCCCAGAAGTTACCAGGCAATGAAACAAAGTCCTTTTTTGGGATGTAATCATAAAAGCTCATGAACATTTGGCCTTCTGTGATGAAAACAACAACAAAAAAATTACCACCCGTAGCACAAATGTGAGGCTCCCCATAACCTTGGAGTATTTATTTAAGCATTATGTACTTATGATAGCACAGGTACTCAACCTGAGGCAGATGACAGGCAGCTTGTCCAAGTGGGAATTAACTATGAGGGATCATAACAAGCATATACTGCTGACAAAAGCAAACCTTCAACACAACCTCCAGCTGCTGCGTCCCAGGGCAGTCTGCGTGCAGGCCGGCACGCAGAGCAGGGCCACCTCTCCGGCCCAGCTCAGCTCCCGCTGAACTACCTCCATAACTTTTGCCAGCAGGGACCAGGCTAAAGGCCGAGCCCTTCAGACCTTATTCTGGAAAGAAAAGCCCTTCCATAAAAACAAACGAAAGAATATATGTCACAAAGCATGATTTCTCAAAGGTTTAACAAAGCATGACTTCTCCACCAGGTGACTCTTGCAACACCAGTATCAAATGATATATCCTGCAAGGAGTAAGAATCAGGGGGAGGACGTAGAAGGTTGTTTTTAACATTGTTTGCAGGATTTTGGTTTCTTGCTTGATGTTTGCTTCCGATGGCAGTTTAATCCTATTTAAGCACAAGAGTAGAGGTCATACAGTCTCCCTCAACAAATTACAATCATGAGTATAGTGGGTTTTCCTCAGTCCTGCTGGTTCCTCACTGCCTTTGAAAACAGATGTCCTTTGACTTAAAAGAAAAATAGAAGAAACCAGAGCTGAACTCTCCAGTGCCCAGATGGCCTTCCGACCTGTTTCTCCCAACTGCAGCAAGTTGCATTAGCAGCTGAGTGAAATATGGCAGCAATGGATATAAATACGTGTTCGATGGGTGTGGTGAAGACCTTGCCCATCTCTCTGCCCCTGCCTACCTGGCAATAGTGGGAGTCAGATCGAAAGCCGACAGGCAATTTCATTTTCGCTCCCGCGTCACAGCAAACAGCTAGTGTATATACACTGCTGTCATCAGCCCTGGAGCCTGCCAGCTGGATCTGGAGCAAGGGGAGATAGCCTAAGAAAAACTTGTGTACACACCACCTTGACGTGCATTTGCTATGTTTGCCTTCGGGAGCAGATGAAGACGCCTTAGGGCTATGTTTGCACCATTCCTGCAAATAATTGTTGGGAGGCAGTTGCAGGAGCCATCACGACTAGAGCTCTGGATGGTAAGGGGAGAGTTGACCCATGGCCGTGGTGACTGGAGGGCCAGGTTACAGCAGCCCACTTTGCATGCCGTAAATTTGTTCACTGTCAGTGGCCACTTTGAAATAAAATCTAGCATTCTGGTCAACGGACCACACGACACGAGCTGCACACCTTGTCAAATGCAGACTAGGGGCATTTCTACGGGTCATGGAGGCTTTCAAACTATTACCTGCTTCAGTTCATGTCACTGATGGACTTGGTAATGGAGATGGAAGAATAAACAGAGCATGTTTCCTTGAGCTGAGGCCATTGCCTATTAGCAGGATCAATGCATGTATGTGGTCAGTGGGTACAACTGCCCTAGACCTGCAAAGCACTGAAGTACATTTTTCAATTTGATGCCATGAATAACTCCACATACCTCCCCTTCCCCACGTATTTCACCAGAGATGACAGGAATAAAAGTGCTGTGGGGAAACAAAGGACTCAGATATTCATCTGGCAGTTTTTTCTCTTTCACTTTTTTCTAGTCGCCACAAAAACACCCCCCAAACCCCCAAATGAATGGCAAAAAATCCAAAGGGAAATAAATATTAAGAGACTCATCAGAGGAGCAACAGCAAATTAAAGAAAGATGTAGGCTACCTGGCAGGATGAGAAAGCCCAGGTACCACAGAGAAGGTGACTGCTGAGTGCATTTTTAGAAGGCTGTATTCACCCTGACACACCTGGGCCCTGCATCGCTGCAACGCTCAACAGTGCCAGAGCCAGCGGGAGCCCGCGCTCCTGCTCTCCACCTCCCTGGCCTCAGCCTCCCTGGCACCTGGATACCAGCTACTGCCATGCTCAATGAACAGCGTGCTCCCAGGGCACGGAAAACCGAGAAAACTTCCCTCTTCCTATTTAAATAAAGCTGCAATGTCTCCTGCAAGGCAGGGGAGCACTGCATGCCCACATGACCCGGCGATGGCACTGGAGGACCGGCATGGCATTGGAAGAGCACAGAGCCCTGGATCCCTGCGCTCCCCATCATCCCGCGCTCCCCTGCCTCCCCGTCCTCTTGTTTCTCGCAACACGAGCTGCTGGACACAGAGCTGGGCTACAGCTGGTTCACAGAAATGGAAAAAAGATCTTATTTGGAGGATGAAAGGACAATGTCAAATGCCCCAAAAGGAAACTGTCTTGTGCCTGTAATTTATGTCACTGGCTTGCTGGCCAACGCAGATGCCAGGCTACAGTAAATTTGGACCGGTTTGTGCATTTGCTCAGGCAGCTGGTGTGAAATGCGAGACCTGTGTCACGTTTGCTGGTGGAGGAAGGGAAGGCGTGGGATGGACAGAGGAAATTAGTTTTTGAAATAAGTCATGGGCTGCATTGAAGAAGGATGATTTCCTTTGAGGAGTTGTTTGCAACGCTGACCTACCCACAGACCATGAAGAGCCAGACCAAGGAGGGGCTGGAGCCAGGGCTATCAATCAGAGGAGAGCAAAACTCCAGGGGAGGTTCAGGTTTTGCAAAACATGCCAAGTTGCCTTTCGATTTTGCAAACCCGAACCACAAGTTGTTCAAAGCCAGGATGGTTTGAATCCAAGCCCGTAAAGCTGGGGGAAGTTTAGAGAAACTCCCTATCTTGGCTCATCTCCAATTCAAATTAACTCCTGGAAGGTGAGGAGGTGTTCAGATAAATATCAGAAACTGCTCTCTAATGGTTCAAGCCCATTTTTTCCAGTGAACAAAAGTGATTTTTCTGTTATCTGGCTTACACTGCATATCTCAGACTGAGCTTAAGATAGCTGTGAAAAAAATTAAGCAAAGAAGTCCAAACCCTGCAGCAATGAACAAAATCCATTATTAAGTTTTCTCATGGAGGCTTCTCCCAAATAAAACCAGTGAAAAAGTGGTTTCAGATTGAAATGAATCTGAATGCAAGAGGTTTGTAAGGAAGTTCACTGTTACGCCAAGGGGAATTCGGAAAGAAATTACATATTCACGTGTGCCGGCTCAGGAAAGTTAATTCTTAATGTTTTTATCCAACTATCCTGTCCTCTGCACTGAAACTTTCTAGATTATGTCCCTAAGCTTTTCCCTGGTTCTTGGTACTGCAGTCACGGTGAGCACCACTCTGTGAGTGGACATATCCCTAAGACAGAAATGAGTATAAAGATGATAGGATAAAGAGGAAATAGAGGACGGCTTCCTAAACATATCAAGGAGAGGAAAATGGCAGAAAATAGATGTGCATCTACTTTTCCTCTCGCATCCTGGAGAGGTGAAAGGAAGGCAGACAGAATGGCGGTTTTCTCTCGCTGTGAAAAACCTCCTCTTTCCTTCTGAGCTACTGACAAGCAGATTTAGGGAAAAGAAGAGGAAAAAAGGACATTTGTACAGTGAAGAAAAAAGGAGGCGGCTTTGGAGACCTAATTAACAGACTCTGTCTCAAGTCACTTCAGTTCAGCTGCATCACAAAAGTCTGACAGAGATCCATGGGACCACAACAACCTGCCTAAGAGAGTAAGACACTGTAAACAAAACCAGTCGCTCCAAAAACCCACCCCCCTCCAAATTCAGGGGGCTGGGAAGGGGAGGCGGCCGCAGCTGAAGGCCTGTTCTCCTGCTCACTAATAAATTTAGTTTACAGAATCTTTTGTGGGTCCCTTTTAAGGTTGTTTGTTGATTAAAGCAGCAAACAACAAACTTAGCTTTAATTTATGCTTCTTTTAACATTTCAAGCTTGGGGGGGATGCTTTTTATAGGAGTTAATGAGGCAGAATAGGTTCTTTATGGGGAAGATATTTTCTCACCAAATTAAAACCTGTATTGAAAATAAAATAATGAGATGAAGGTGGCTTTTCTTTCAGAAGTAAATAAATCTCGGAGGAGGAAACTTCTCACGCACTTGGAACTGTCCTTATCGGAGAGATCTGAGAACAACAGGTTCACAAGATGTTCTCTCTCTTTTTTTTTTTTTTAATTTTGCCTTCCTCTTTTCACCAAGACAGTCATAAAGCATTGTTTGCTGAAAACGTGCAAACAGCTCCAGCCCATGAGAGCACAGTAACGCCAGGAGCTCAGCAAAAACCATGTAGTTCCCCTTTGCTGCAGCAGAGCCATGAAAGCCCACGGCAGGGACGCATCCCTCCCATGACCATGGGGGTACCCCAGGCAGGGCAGAGAAATGGGCCACATCATGTCACCTTAGACACTCGTGCAAGTCTTCAAGTAGCTCCTAGCAGAATCCCACATAAGACATCATTTTCTAAATTAAAGCCTCCTTGCTGCCTCAAATCTACTACATTCTTCCAGCCTGCTGTAGCAGCACAAGAAAAATAAAGTACCTGAGTGGGCAGTACGGGAAGCTACTGTGTGACACCTATAATCAGCACAGGATGTTATTAATTAGGGACAAACAGACAGAACAAGGTCCCTATGTGATAGGAGAGCATCAACCCTGGTTCCTCTTAGCGATGGGAAAGAAAGCCTTCCTTTCATTGCAGGCTACAAGCACACTTGAGAATGATAACCCTGTTTGTCTTCACCGGAAAGACTGAATAGATGCAGGTTTCACAGGTATAAAAACTGGTTGGTGCAGTCTTTGCCATGTACGGTGCTGTATATGCAATTGCACTTTTGGGGTATTCTGGTTTTGAATGAAATGTCAATATTTTCTCTAGAAAAGACCACCTTTTGGCTTATTCATTACCAAAAGGCATTGGGATTTTATTTTTGCTAAATCATCCCTGCTTTACAGGTAAGAACAGGGCTAAGCCTGCTCTGGAGTGCAACTGTGGTATTTTCCCTTCCATATTTTGAAATCTGTAGATGAGACACCCGTAAGCAGTCTATAGTTTCCCCCAGGATGCCAGGAGCTTTGCAGCAGTGGCAGGGATGCTGTCCTTATTCTCCCAGCTGCTGGCAGGCTGACCCAGGACGGATAAGTCCAATGCACCTGCAGCCTGCGGAAGGCTGTGGCAATGCCAGTTGCCTTATGCAACAACCCACCTCAAATTTCAAAGCAGTTGTAAGACCCAACGCCGTCACAGAAGGGTATGAATGGGGCTGTTTTCATATCTTTTATGCAAATGTCTGTTAGCACAACAATGTTATCCGTTGTTATCCACAAACAGCAGGATTTTGTCCGGCGCTCAGTCTTCCTCCCTGATCGTGGAAAATGTACACATAGTCAGAGAAACTTGAGCCAACAGCCAGCCACTCCCTGTGAAACCACATACTGCAGGAATGAGAAAAGGAACTCGACAGGCATCAAAAAGTCAACACCCAGGGAAATTCCAGTGTTTGGTACTGGCTTGGGAAGATCAGCCCCTGCAAACCCAAATGCTGTATGTAGCTGACCTGCAATGCAGCTGTGTATGTGAGAGAGAAATTAGCCAGAGATGAAGAGAGCTGAAAAAAGAAATGATGTGCTCTTCTTTCGGTTCATGAAAGCACAGCAGCAGTGCACTGGCATTAGCTACAGACACGCATCCATGGAGAGGCATGAAAGCACTTCAGAGGGAGGCGGGAATGCAAGGAAAGCATCAGCAAATCTCTGCAGAGAAGTCCTCAAAGTCAGGCAGGGAGAAGACAGGGTATGAAACAGGACCAGGCTGTCTGGACTGAGCTGTGTAAGATGGCAGTATCTAAAATACCCAGCAGAAAGATTTGCAAGCTGTGAGACCATGCAAAGTGGCAATGCAAGAGACATGCAGGTAAAGGAAAGATACTCTAGGGGCTAAAACCAAACAAGCTGGACAAAAGCATTTCCAGCATGTTGTACTTTGGAGGGATAGGGAGCAAAGCATCTTCATGAGTTTCCGTCCTGCTCGCTTTGCACACATTCACAAAGTGCAGTTTGAAATTCTCCAGTAAGCTGAGCATCCCCTGGAAATGTTTCCTGGGCTCTCCCACGGGAAATGATCATCTAAATAAAGGGAAGATCCCTCTTCTCAGGTGCTGTGGACATGATGCCTGATCTAAAGCTGTGAAATGAATGGAAGACGTTATGCTGTGCACGTCTAGCTCCCCTCAGTTACAATTCCTCCAAAGAAGGATGCACAGCACTTACAATTTCCTTTCTAATTAAGAGCTATGAACTAGACTCCGAATCAGACAGCATGAATCAGAATAACTTCTTTTTTCCTCTATCTCTCGTGATGCTGGAAAGGAAAACCCCTGTGCTGACCTTGCTGGGTAAAGTTCCAATTGTCCCAGTCACGAGGGAGAGGCTGCACCTCATTGCAGATACAAACCGCAATAGCTGTGCTGTGCTATGGGCAACAAAAAAGGGCCCACAGGCTTATGAGTTCATAGACTCCCTTTCAGAGACAGGTTGTTTGACCTTGAAATGGAATTGTAACTTTAGCTGGTCAAAAATTTACTACAGACACTGGTTCTGTTCAATGAAATGTCTGCAGGAAACGTCTACTGATTCACTGACAAGGTTAAAAATAAATTGAACTGTTTTCAGATTTTTTGGAACGAAATCAGAATCCTCCAGACCACCCTCTCAGATGAATAATTCGTTTTGTTTTGGTTTTTTGTCACTGAATCCTCTATTTCAGACTTTGAGTCTTTCATTCACTGTCTGTTTTTTGCAACCCTCCGGCTGTCAGTTCCTCCACCACATGTCCCACTCTCTCCCAGTTCTCTCTTCTGTGGTCCTTCTAAGCCCTCTTGTCTTCAAGAAAGGATGTAGCTTTTCAAATAAAACAGATTTTTGTTTTTGGAATCAAAACTTAACATATTATCACCAGCAAATATGCTGAAGCAAAATTGCTTTAACTTTTTCCTACCTGGGTTGGTTCTGCAGTGCTGAAAATTATTCAAAGAATTCAGCATTTTATAATCTCTCATGTCCAAGGCACAAGCAGAAAAGTCACTGCACCAGCTCTGAGCTGCCACAATTCTGCTTCCAGGATAACTGCAGCTTTAGCTTTATGTGCCTTGGTATCTCTTGTGAAAAGGGAATCTCAGCTTTCAGTTACATCTGAAAAAATATGTTTTAAGCATCCTAGCAAAAAAATCAGTATCTGAAATGAGGATGCAAACAATTTGCAACAGGAGGAGAGAGGCTGTTGTTTTGGAGAGCAAGCAGCTGCTATTTCAATGAGAAACTGTAGCGCTGGAGGCTTCCAGTACAGCCCTCCACCTTGAGTAAACAGATGTTGTGTGTACAGTACTTTTGATTAGCTTAATAGGCCAATGGATGTCACTGTTGCTCTGCATAAACCAAAATGGGAAAGCAAAAAAGATAATTAAAACAAAATAAGCTTATAGGAGAGAGTTCCCAAGGGCTTACATTTAATACTGTCTAACCTGGTGTGTGCCAGTTGGGTTGGACAGCTGCTTCAGGGCCTTCCTAAGTGCATGTCTAATGTATCATATTGTTAACTACAGAGATAAGGTCAGGCTAATAGCTATGTGTAAAAAAGGAAGGCTATTACCAAGGCTAACAAAGATGCAGGATGGAAATCAGAGACATCTGTGTGCAGAAAGACAGAGCTTGCATAGCAGGCAGGCTATCAACTTCTGCTCTACTCCACACTCCATCACTTCTGCAAACTGCAGCCTAAGTGGGAGGAAACACTGAGAAACTGCCCCAAAGTCTGAAAATCAGGGTAGTTTTTTATTTGGATTTTGTATCTTGAAAGCCTAGAATACACACTCCCTTGGAATATT
>NW_009631757.1:10484-15682 GCF_000690535.1 Cariama cristata
GGAAGAGCAAACTGCACAGCAGCTCTGGGATTAAACAACAGATACAAGGTCACATTTCCCACAACATCCAGCAACTCAAGTGTTCACAATGTTAACGGGCCCTGTGTAATTTGGTCTGTGTCTGAAAACTGGGACTTTGTCATTTGAATCTGAAGCAGCTGTTCAGACACTTTGAAAAATGTCACTCACAACTGAATGATTCTTGCCTTTGAGGCTTATCTGAAGCCAGATTTTTCCAAGCAGTTATAAGCCTCATGGTTCCTTCTATTTTACCACTTCATTTGCAACCTCTCCAAAACCTCAGCGGCAAGAAGCATTTGTTGATTAGTTTACTAGGAAGGATTCACGCTTGTGCAGCATGATGCTCACTGCTAGGAGAAACTAGGTCACCAAGAGGCTATTTCAGTGATTGCCAGAGATGCAGCTGCTGTGTTTCTAGGTCAGTGGTCACTTCTACTTTAATGGCTTTATAAAGGTTTAAGAAACAAATGGAGTTTTTGCTTGCATTCCTATGTGCAAGTCAGTAGCCTGACATTTAATGAGAGGCAGCTTTCAGTTGATTCGTGCCGTTTCAATGAGGGGTAATTTACACTGAATTACTGACAAAGCTCAGGGAACCAGCAGAGAAAGGCAGAGCCACCAAAGCACAGAAAACTTGTCCCATCCTTATGCATTTTCCCTTACAACATCTTCAAGGTGAGGCAAGATACAGGTCTGTAAATAGCCCCATCAAACACATTACCCGGCCTCCAACTGGTTTAAGTCGCAGCTGCCTGTTTGGGGCAGTCACAGAGTGAGCTGCCCACAAGCAAAGCTGCCTCTTATAAACCCTCTGTGAGTCCACGGCCTGTGTCCTGCTGATGAAAACTTCTGAAACTCTAATCTATCTAACACAGCCATCTTCTCAACTGCAGCACGACCTCTGTGGGCTCAGTTTCGTACTTATTATACACGCCAAGTCATGTTCCACATGTGACATGCCCTCTTGGTTTGCTCTAAGAGTTGTTCTACTTTGTAAGCGTGTTTTTGCTGCTACCATCTCTTCCGCCCTCTCCATCAAACTCACTAAGAGGTGTATAATCTAATTTAAGAGGAAGTAAGGAGCACTGACTCTTATCACCTAGTAATTTGTAATTCAATACAGCTTGCACAACTCTGATGTAAGCTCACGACACAAGGTCTCCACCCCTTCCGTAGCTTTTGGCAGAATCCCAGCACCCTGACTACCAGGCCTGCAGGGTTACCATGAAGTCACCCAAAAATAGAGGCAAAAGTTTTGAATGGTGTGAGAGAAAACAAGGAAAAATGCTTTGAAAGGTATCAGGAGCATGAAGCTCCTGATCCAGATCTAATTCTGACCAAATGTGGGAGCTGTGATCTCAGTTGCCCCATGTATACATGGACCCTACCTCTGTGACAAGGGCTCGAGTCAACTGGAATTTGTTTCCTGAAAGGAATAATATTTAATCAATAGGAAAAGACAAGTGCCTCAGGCTTGCCCGAATTTAATAGGTCTGGATGCCAAAATACACTTGGGATCCCTCAAAGTCTCGGTAAGAAGAATAATTCAATTTCTTTCACATGCTGTTTCACAAGTAACCACTATGCAAACCAATAAAACCAAAAAGGGAACCTCAAGTGCAAGTAATTTAGCAATGGGAGTGCAGTGCAGCTACAAGCCACAGAAGTGAAAACCTCTGTGCTAGCAAAGGCGGATTCAGATCTGCAGATTATCATCACCAGGTTTGTAGGCCAGGTATGTTCTTATAAGAGATTTGGCGTGCCACTCACCAACTGCACAGAACCACTGAAACACATTACACCGGTCTGCTCTCCAGCAATGAACTTGGTCTGAGCCATTTTCAAGAAGCTGATGGAATGAATTCATCTGTTATCCTATGAGACCCCTGAGGGAAGACTTCTTGCTCTGTCTCAGAATAGGCTGAGTACTTTTAAGTCTCTCCCAAGAACAAGAATCCTGTGGGTTGCCTGTTGGTAATAAACAGGAACAAGCCTGTGGTAAAGTCTGGGGCACGCACTGCTGGTAGTTACATGCCCACTCTGAGGACACAGAGCTATTTCACAGAAGGATGACTCTCTGCTCTGCCCTGTTATTAGTCCCCTATGAGACATCCTACCAATTACTTCCTGAAATGAGAACTACACTTACCATACGTGTAAAGGCACACTTAAATTAACCTTTATTTTTCATAACTTTCAAAACCTCCAGACTAAAATTTTAAGTGCCTACATTCCCTTTTGCAGTTGGATAAAGTTTTGCTTCCTCTGTACAAATCAAGTCACTATCTGCAAGTGAACCAGTCTATAAAAACCTTCCCCTGTGCTTATGAATACAATGTCATGTATAAATCTTGTGGGTACACATTATTGCTGAAATTACAGAGAACAGAATTTGTTCAGCTATTTCTCCAGACTGAGGGATGGAGAATTTGGCAAGTGCCAAATGTCACTTGCAACATGGATACACAAGGGTTTATTTCTGCTCCTAATTAGGTCAGCACTACTTGGTGAAGCCTGGCTTGGAGGCTTTCTTCCCACCAATGCTGTCCTGGGCGGTACAACAAGGAATGGCTGGAAACAATTTCCTTCTGCTCTTCCAAGGCTTCCCATGGAAGACTCGGCCCCATGCTCTGATCACTGTGGAGGTGTTCAGCATTACGTGGTTGCCACTGAGCAACTATCCTTCCTGGGCTGTTTCCTCCACAGGTGGGAGGCGTGAGCTCAAGACCAGCACAGGAAAATAATACGGATGTAGCTAACATCCTGGAAAAAAATGCCAAGCTCAATTCAGTGCAAAGAAACTGTTTCCTTCAGCATCAGTCTCTGAGGAGCAGTTACAGGTCTTGCTGCTTTGTGCTGATGGGTTTTTTCAGATGTTTTGCAACAGCACTTTCAGAACCTCCTCTGCCATTTCCCATCTGTTATTCAGCCCTGTAGTCTGACAGCTTTGACAGAGGGAAAAGCCCTCTGCTACGGCCGTCCAGGGAGCCGTTCAGCATCACAACACCGATGCTGTGATACTGTGACATCAGTTGCCTTGTGCTGTCATACAATTAAACTCTTGTTAGCTTCTGTCACTGAAAGAAATTGTGGTTTATTTACACTGGAAGAGGCTAGGTAGAGGAATTCACACTGAACACTTGAAGTAAATAACAAAAAAGAAACACTTGAATCTCTAAGATGTAGAGAATGACTTAATCTAGTTGGGTAAGACACCTAAAATCTTAGACATCTAAATAAAAATGCTTAGATTTAAGTATGTCTAAGGTGCAACTCATGATGATTCCCTCGGGATTGTCATAGATATTAAGTATTTCTGAAAAGCTAAGCCAGTTATATTTTAATTCCCAAGCACTTGGACCCCAAGAAAAGTAATCACTTGAACAGTGATGTCTTCAGAAATCATATAGTAATTCAAGACTACTTGACAACAGAGCTCTGAAAGAGTGAGCATTTAATAGCTGATCAGGAGCTACTGAAAACAAGCCCATGCCCTCAATCCACTCTCAAGAAGAGAGTCCACCCTACAAAATACTTCAGAGCAATTTGCCCTAAATAAGATGACACTGGCAGGCAGAGTGCCCTGACAGAAATGGAAGGTGTCCTGTAATTTTATAAGATCAAGATTAAATTATAAGCTATGTTGTTACTATAAAGCAAGGCTGCTCCACACCTGGTATTGTTAGGTCCTGACTCCTGTTGGGTGAAAATACTCAGTGCCACCACAGTCATTTCTGCATCTGCGCAAAGGCAAAGCAGATTGTTTTCTAGAACTGAATCTAGAAGATTGCAAATTCAGTGTTGGGTCTGGAAAAGAGGTCTCACTGCAGTCTCTCATACTTCAACTAACTACTGAATCTCATACCCAGCCCCTGAATAAACAAAAACAGAAAAGGAGCAAATACTACGCACTTCATATGACTGCTGATCAAACAGGCAAACCAAGTAAAGACAGGACTTGTCTGAATGACACGATGCCCACCTGCGATGAAGTTCCCAATGTGGTATGATGCTATTTTGATCAGCTTGTCATCATCTACAACAACACATTCAACAACAGAAACATACATTGTCACAATATGGAGACCGCATAGAGTCTTTGCAGGGACTGAGCACGAGACAAATGAAGAAAGCAAACTAGCCCATTGACAACACCATTCACAGGCTCTGCTAGTGGGCCTGGGGTAGGCTGGAGCTGCTTCACAGAAAAATGCCATTTCCTATGCACAGCTGGTTGTAGCAGCATAACAGATTCAACTGTGTTGACCTATACAGGTTCATACCTAAAAGAAGAAGAGGACAACACGAAACAGAATGAGAGGTGACGGCAAAATTCAGTGTCCCAGCTCACCATGTCTCTGAGTGTCCAATCCCTCACAAAATAAGACAGAGAAAACAAATAGAAGAGAATTGCCTTCAACTGTCACCAAAGGGAGCAAAAGTTTTCATGATAGATGAGGCAGCCACAGCAAAAGGCCTGCAGGAGATGCTTCACAAAAGATCCGGTGTGCCCAAGTGAGGTGTAAAACATCAAATCGACTGTAAGTATTGTGCAAGCTCATCAAACCCACAGAGCTGGGGTACGCACCGTTGCGATGAGATCCAGAAGGCCGGGATCTTCTTAAGTGCATGCAGGTTCGACTGCATTGTGAGCTCTGCCAGGAGGCTGTTCTCAGCAAGGAGGGTAAAGTACCTTCACCATCAGCGCCGCAGGTTGTGATGGGGAAGTTGAGGCAGCGCATGGGAAGGCAGGCCAGGGGCAGGAAGAGAGAAGGAGCCAGCATTGCTCCCCCTTTTAACAGGCAGGCAGTAATAATGACAGAGCCCCACTCGCCAGCCAGCCATAGCTTGTTGTAGGTTCACATTGCAGTAATTGCCATTGCTGCGGGCACTGAGCTGATGAGACAAGAGTAAGGAGAGCAAGGTGACTAAAACAGGGAAGGAAAAGCAGAAGGGATGCAAGAGGGAGAAGTTGACTTGTTTGTTACCGCTTAGAAAAGCACTGCCATCCACTATGAAGCTAACAGAGACCCCCATGTTTTAGTGATCCTGAGCTGTCAAGGCTCAAACAGATCAGCCCTGCCTCACAGACTTGCACAAAGGAGTGATGATTTATCCCAGTCCCATACTGACAATTTCTACAGAGCCTGAAATGTTCTTATTATTCTTATAGAATT
>NW_009631758.1:0-7257 GCF_000690535.1 Cariama cristata
TCCAAAACACTGCACTGTAGCAGCTACTAAGATGAAAATTAACTCTATCTGAGCCAAAACCAGGACACTTACCTCAAACTCTTCTCCAATGATTTTCTAGGACAGTTTTCCTTTTCTTGCTCTTCTTTTTTATTGCCTTTTTAAAATCTTGGGAAAATGAGCAGCATGTGCTTACAAAGAACTCTTACACCGTACATTTGAGGTCTACTTATTATCTCTAGATTTTTATTCTATGAAAAAGCCAACTGATGATTACAGTATAGTTTGGAGAGCTAGTAACCTCCTAATGACAAATCTGAGTAAAGACAGAAGTGACTTAATGAAAGAGGGTGTATGTACTTCATTCAGAAAGGCTTTGAGTGTAATTTTTTGCAACGTGGGTCATGTAGCACTCGTACAGTCTTCACATCATCACAATCCCTTGTCGTGCTCTTGTGCCTGCTCCTCTAATGCATGTATCGAGTGGCCTCAAGTCTCGGTAAATGGTAAGGGTGCCCAGTAGCACACGAGGCTTTTCTGTCTTTTGTTCAATCTGGTTTCATACTGAGAACATTCTGTACAAAGCAAACTGTCTTTTAACCCAAAGTACGATGCTAGTTTAGGAGGTTGGAAGCTGGAAAGAACATGCTCGTTAATCACTTGGGAGCAGTAGGAAAAGAGGCACACTCAGCTACTACATACAGCATTGTATTTTAGTGATCTGCAGCTATTTGTTGTAAGACATCATAATCACTAGCTAATGGCATATGAACAGTATTGAATTAAAAAAACCCCAACCAAGCATGGGCATTAGATTTGGGGTACACCCACCTGCCAGGGAAGGGATGCAACGTTCTCTAACTTGCACATCGAAGGAATAAACTGGTGTTTTTATCTTTGTACATCCAGCACAACCAGGTTTATCCATCTGTCTCTGGCAGGCTCTAGACTCTTTCAAAGGGTATAGATCAGCACAAAGAAGTTTCTGCCAGGATGCTGCTGTTCATTCTGCATTAGAGTAAGACAAAGTTCTGAAAATAATGAGATCGATACCTTCCAGAAGGCTTCTGGGGACTGTGTTACAGCTAAAGCAAGCACAGGACAGGGCGGGAGGGTGCTGTGTGTGTGACAGCACCAAACCAACAGCTAGGCTATTACCATAACTTCCTGCTGTATTTTTGCATGCAATGAACTTCTGTAGCACACTGACAAACTCAGAAAGAATTTAAGTCCCCAAACAGGATTTGGCACCTAAGACCAGTATGGAAAACACCAAATACCCGCTCAGCTGCTGCATCTGACTTTCCCAGCACCTACTTTCTGAATGTAAACTTCACTAGGTACCTTTGGGACCTGGGGTTACATCTGGGTATATCCCCTTTTTGAGCTTTGATTGCCTTGATCAGGCCTAAACCCAGTCCAGCAATGTCATTTTCCTGGCTAATTCCCCTGCAGGGCCTGATGCAGAGGGCTTTTGCAGAGGAAGACCAGTGTGGTCCAAAAGAATTAGGGCCCACTTCCTTACAAAAAGCTCTACTTTCTTTTAAAATACAAACAGAGAAGGAACAGGCGTTATTTATTCTATGTATGCATTAGTCATCAAAGCACTTGCTGGTACCTGGAAGACACAGTTCCCATTTTCTTAAGTTTGAGGGATTTCAAATCTATATGTGGCTCATCTTCTTAGGAAGTACTATTTTTTACGTTCACCTGGTCAAGATCATCTACCAGAGAAAGGAGAGAAAGACAGTGAGGTGATTTTTGTAGCACATTGTCATAAGATGATCATTTAAGAGAGAGTCTAGTTCTATTTCCTGAAAGATTTTTTTTTTTTTTTTTAATAATAAAGAAAGAGCAAGACACACATTCATCCAGCTGAAGCTACTGGACTACAATTCCCTAGCAAAAATAAGTGTGCAATGTACACATAGCACAAAGCTTTAAGAAAGACATAGCTCTCCTCCCATCTCCTTTGTGTTCCCGAGAGCCACAACAGGTGATCACCTGTTTCACTCAGGATGATGGCTCAAGGGTCTCACTCTTGAGTGCCTAACTACCTTTGTTAGTTATGCCTGAAAGCTACAATACCTAACACAGAGTTGGCATTTTCAGGAGAGAGAAGAGTACCTAAAATTTTAGCACTGTGATACTCGTCATTCTGATGGCCAAAAACATTAATTCAGAATCCCTGACTTGTTATTTTTGTGTCCAAACCAGTAAACAGATGGGAAAATCTAAAATGTAGCCTGTCTTTGCTAATTAGGGCACAATAACAGCAAGTTATGGTATATGTTTTCTTTTCCCCGATGCAGAAACTCTAATCTTGCCCTGACACCCAGAGCAATGTCAGAGAGGTCAGCATAAACCCTTGCCACTTCTGAGCTGTTGGTTATATCTCTACTTGTGTCTGGGCATCTGTATAACTAGTTTCCCTGGATTTTGTGCACATTTAGAATAGAAAGTATGCAACTTTGAGCAGGAATTAGATATCCATTGCAGTAGAGGGCAGTAGTATTCATTCACAAGCCAGACAGTGCCGTGTATACGCATAAATACCAGTGCAGTTGTCAGACAATTTAGGCAAATGGTGTGATGTGAAGGAAAAATAGTTCTTCCTTGGAAATGAATTGTATTTTTAAAACCTTGATCTGAGTGCATAATGAACTCACATCACACTCTTTACAGCTAGAGATAGGTAATCAGATTGTGTAATCCCAATATTAAAATCATCCTACATGTGTTAAAATTAGTAACCTCTTAGGAAATCAGTCCAAATTTATGAGCGAACGGAGACTGCAACCACTTGTGCCTCATGCAACAATATGTGTAATTTAAAAATCTGCAGTATTGAACTTGGGGCCATCCTACCCCATCAAAAATAAAAGTCTCCTCCAAGCCAGTGGAAACTGGCAATCTTCACTGAGTAGCAACAGCTTACAGAAATATATCTCCATTTGTAATCATTGCAGTGTATGGATGATGACATTTGGAAACATCTGGATCTGATGATGTCCACAGGAGATTCCAAAATGGTAGTGTCTAAATGTGATGATACAATAAATACAAGATGTTTTATTTTAGATTGAAATAGCAGAATAAAGACAAGGGCAGATTTAGATAAAGCATTCAAACATGGGACTTCAGGTGGCAGCGTCCACGCCTCTTAACTCTTGAAAACACCTCCGGCAACAGCCACCTTCTGCGATCTCAGAGCAGCCCCGCAGCTGCTCTCCAGCCAAAATTCTTAACAGGCTTGTGCTCACCAAACTATGTGGCCGTAATTCAAACCATTCACCGCTCAACATAATTAAGAACCAATCTCTGAGTCCAGAACAATAGTCTGCTCAAGCACTAGCACATGGGAGCGAAATGAGACTTTATGTCTTGGCTCACGTTTGCTTTCATCATTTTTTTTTTTTTTTTTTTTCCAGACAAAAACTTAGCTTCCCCTCTCCTCCCTGCAGCACATCCATGGGCAGTTTTCAGGTTACCATAGACTCCTTCGGACTTTCTTCACCACAGAAATGGAGCCACAAAATTACCCCAAATGTATTGTCACGCACGAGCGCTAGAGCAATAAATTCAGGATCTCTGACTTAGAGATTGCTCACTTGGAGATCTGACGGCGAGACACTGAAAACCGATGGGGCACTGTTATTTCTGGTCCACTCCAGCTACTTTTGGTGTGGAACAAGAGGGGAAATGGCAGGCTTCACACAAACTTCACTGTTGCTTAAACCCCTGATGACTCAAGAACTACTTTATGCCTCAGCCTGACCAAAGGCAGCCTCAGGGACATCGCTGACAGCCAAGAATAGCTCGTATGGAGCAGCCCTAGGCGATTTCTGGTTTCCCACTACATTCCCTGCTCTACCACGCAAAGGCTGAGATGGCTGAGAGAAATGAAACTGGTTTTATGACACAGTTTTCCTCTGTCAGACAAATTTCCTGCTAGCCTGGGTGGGCAATGCTCAGCTCTGCAGTCGAGAGGTTTCCAGCGGGCAGAGGAAACTTGGTCTCCAAGGGGAGACCCCAAGGTCTTTCCTCACCCCTGAGGTGAGTGATGCCACCAACCACGTCTGCACCGGGTCTTCTCTCACGGGTCACGTACAGCCACTGCTAAGGAGACACACCTCCAACACAGGTTGAAGGTTTAAACCAAGGAATACAGCAATGCAGAAAACAATTAAGATGGACAAAAGTGTAAGACTTTTTGGGCCACAGGCAGAAAGGGGAGGTGTCCCCCCCTGCCCCATAGTGGAAAACAAGGAGAAATAAGCTCCTCTCTCTATGAGCACCGGGCTTTTTAAAAAGGACTTTCCTCCCTTCAAGCTACTGACAAAGATATAAACTCAGGAAATATTTACTGTTTTGCAAAACAAAGTCCTGCAAAGGAGGCCAGGGAAGGTACATAAAATATATTTTGAAAATCTGAAATTAAAACCACGTGGAGACTTGTGGAAAAATACAGCAGGCAGGGGTTAACGAAGAGGAAATCTCAGCAACGTTCATGTCATAGTTTTTCGCCATTTATTCCTTACAAATGAAAGAGTGTCCTTCCCCATGGAAAGGCCACTGCTAGTCTCCATAGGTCTGGAATTTGCACAAATTAGAGGGATCAGCTGAAAAATCTAAACAGTCAGTGAGGGGGCCCTCATTGCTAATGATGGCTCCAGTTTCCCAAGGAAAGTAAGGGGTATGCAGCTCAGGTGGAGTCCCAAGGGGCTGTCTCATTAACGGTGACTGCCCAGCTTAGTGATGGCTGAAATGACTGAGGTTTTGCGGGTGGGAGGGGAAGGGGGGAATTTTACTCTGCCGATGGCTGCCCTGGTCTCTGATATACTTCCCCTGTAAGGACCGTGGGACCATAAAACCCCACCAAACTCAGTGAAAGATGAATATTGCCACCAATTTGCCTAACTCAGTGCATTTTGTGAGTGGGAAGGGAAGAACCACCAGAAATGCTCCTCAGCATGCTCCAGTTAGGCATGCTATGAGGACCACAATTTGGAGGAGCCAAAAAAAATCGTTCTTGCAGTTCAAAACCTTTTACCCTCACCATGGGGCACTGCTCATATTAGCTTTCTTTCTAACTCCAGCTAATTAAATTAGCATTATTGAAACGCAAAAGCATAATAGGTAGATTAAGTTTCAGCAGGGCCCTTCTATCCCCTAATTAACCCTTGCTATCGTTAAATCAGAAGTTTCTGAGACTGTCCTTGTAAGACATACCCACTGAAGCTAAGCACTACCCACACCTGATGACTTAGCTATTCAAAAATAAGATACGTGCACAGTTTGTCATCTTTCTGTGGATGGCTTAGAAGGAATTAGAGATATCCACTTACCAGTCCGTGGCTCATTTCTACTCGGGAAGCAAGGATTTGCTGCCAGAAGTGTTTTTAGGAGCTTAGACACTATTGTCATTTCATTAAAATTGTTCCTAGACTCCGCAGCTGCTCTGTGGTGTATAACGGGATGTGCACGCTGCTCACTTCTGCACGTCGCCTGATGCTTCTGCATATGGCGCGGCGTGTGAAAGGAAGGAGCAAGTCGCCACTGTTAATGTTAGTCTTATTTTCCTGTTGGCACCAGAACCACTTCTCCTTAACATTTGTCTGCTGAAGGTATCCATACTACTTGTGTGCCACAGTAAAATAAACAGCCTTTCAAAGTCCAGAGTCATCAGGTCAGCTTCTTCTTTGTTTCTGACCTTGAAACCAATGGGTGATAATCACCTAATGCTTCTGTGCATTTGAGCCAGAAGAACTACATTCAAATGCTTCTTAAGTCTTAGAGCACAGAGCTCTTTGCTCACAGGTCACCTTTTGCTTTCAGAATACGTGGCTTACAGAAATCTAACACTCTCCCTCTTTTTTCCTTCGCAGTCTTAAACATCATGTGTTTTTACCCCAAATTACACACTATTATATACATTTTTCAACACATGGTCTGAGTGACAAAGCTAGCGTATGACATCAGAGTTTATCCTACAACAATTCGTCTTTCAGCATTAACCGTGTGATAAACTATGGAAGAAAGAGGGGTTTCCTTTCCAGTTCTCTTATCTATGGACTGTCATAAATATTATCAGGAAACCGGTGACCCACTTCCTTCAGTTTCCCATGACAAATTTATTGGATTTGTTTAAACAAACTTGTGTCCCAGACCTCTGATACACTAACGTATTTGTTGTAGAACCACTATGGCTGTTGGTAAATCATGTATTTTACAACAAGACCTCTATCAAATGTTTAAGGTCAGATTTGGCTCTGTGTCTCTGTCAGATTGAACAACGATCACATTGCCATGCTAATGAATAAGGGTAAAATTCGGAGAGGGGAATGAGTATCTTGTATGTGAATTTGCAACGGGAGGGAACAGAAAGAGAGAAATTAAAACAAGAGTTTCAATAAAACACACCTAGGTTTGGCCAAACTGGGGCTATACTTGTTTTTATCAACATACAAAGAAGTGATCTCTTTTCTGTTGGTTTAATTTATATACACAGCCTTTTATTTGAGGTAGGTTGCTTTATGCTCCTGCATTTTGATCATAATCAAGCTGTCTAAATTAGTATACATAATATTGTTTAAGTGCTTCAGGTGAACACGCTGGCTTAAATATATTTCAGATGTTCACTATTTCAGTTGTTTTCCATTGTAGATCTCAAAACTTTAAAGAGCTGTGAATCTAAATGGTGTGTCTCATGCTCTTTAGCAAAGAAATCCTCTACTTCATTAAGTACTTTCCATGTTTGATAGCCCTCTTTGCTCCAAACCTGCAATCTGGCCCACCCCAAATGCTCTTGGCTTTTTGCTGAAAGAGGAATTATTAACACTGTAGACTGTGGAAGTGCACACTGCCTTCCTCAGGCTGCTAGCACTCAACGACTGTTCTCCCTTGTTTCATGCTTGCCCTAGGAAGCTGGTCTTTGGGTGGGCGAGGTGTCACCATGCACCCGATATCAACCAGAAACTCTGACAAAATTATCAGTTTCAAGCTTTGTTTTTATTTCTCGGTCATCAAAACCCAGGAGGAGTATGCTGTGAGGAGTACGGAAAAACCTATTGAACATCCTCACCTAAAGAAAAACATAGTGTTGGGAACCACCGGTCAGTCGAGGATGCTGCTGCAGGGCTCTGGGAAGGACGGGCAGCAGCTTTACATGCCGGGCACAGGGTGTACCCAAGGCCTCCATCCAGGATGGGGAGAGATCCACTATCCCTTACTGGCCCCACTGATAAGCCTAGGAGATGGGATTTCTGCTTTTCTCTT
>NW_009631758.1:7288-82140 GCF_000690535.1 Cariama cristata
AATGCAATCTCAACACGCTGTTTTTTGAAAGGGAAAGTCACCAATCTTGCCCCTCCTTTCCCTTTTCCTTCCCAGACTCCAGAGGCTGTTTTTCCCTTGCTGCTCTTATCAGTTCCCAGGCTCCACCCTGCTGAGATGGAGGGACAATTTTCTTAGAGAACCTTTTCAATAGGAAAATTCCCTGGCAGCTCCCCATGACACACAGAGCATGTCTCCTTGGTGCAGAGGCCTGGGGTCTCCAGTCAAGGGCGATGGAAATACCCTTCTCCAGAATGCAGCTCCTTTAACATCCCGTGCTTTCCCTCTTCTCGTACGGATCAGTCTCACATTTCCCCAGAGAAAGAAGCCATGCTTCTATCCTACGTGATTTCCTAAACAGTATGAAATATGTTAAAAAAGAAAACCCTGCAAATACCTGAAAAGCTGTTGCTGGGGCATTCTTGACCTAAATTATTTCATTTACAGTGGATCATGTTAATGAAGCAATAAATGGAAACTTAAAGAAAACAAGAAATTTGGAAAAAGTAAACATTGAATATGAATTAGTTGGCAGTCAAGTAAATGTTGTAAGTTTCTTTTATACTCACAGGCAAATTTAATTCCAATTTTGTGCACTTAGTCAAATACTAAATCTAGCTACGCTGTCAATTTCCTCTTTAAAATTCTGGCTAATTTACAGTTTGTGACTGAACATTTTGTAAATAATATATACGCTGATTTATTTTTATAAAGTTGCCAAAAGCTAATGCCTGAATCTCTTTTTAAAATTCTGGCTAATTTACAGTTTGTGACTGAACATTTTGTAAATAATACATGCTGACTTGTTTTTATAAAGTTGTCAAAAGCTAATGCCTGCATCTCTTTTGGTAGCCAGTGTAGAAACTGAGAGGAGGGAGGAGTGGTGAAATGAGTGCAGAAAACAAAAATTCGCAGACGCAACGCCCTTCCTCTCAAGACAACAAACTGAAAGCGGAGAGCCCTTTTGCACTCTCTTAACTTGGGAGCTAGGAAGCATTCAGATAGCTGTAATTTTCCACAGAAATTGAGCTGAGACCTTTTCCAGGGTGAGGCGAGCTGCAATCACAGCCTCGACCTTTCATGAAACTCCAGGGTGGATGGTCGGTCACTGCTTCTTGTGTGGAGATTTACTTCTCGGTGGGACTTGGCTGGATGGAGCTGGAGAAGAGGCTGTCGGTTGGACTCCCACCGCCCTCTCACGTGCGCAGCGATGGCGCATCTCCCTCCCTGGGGCAGGAGGGAGAGGAGCGGGAAGATAGGTGATGGGAGAAGGGATGCTCTGGGCTCCTCAGCTAAAACTGGTCACTTCTTCCTATGCAAGTGAATCAGATATTTTGCCCAGTGCTGGTTTAGAACGTACGCTCCCTGCCAACACCGTAAGCTATGAAAAATGGACAATGGCTGAAACCCGTGAGGCTTTGATTTTTATTTTATTGCTTGTGTGTGCTGTACACCTGCAGCATAATATAACTTTTTACTGGGGATGGAATGCATCCATATGAATTCCCGCAAACAGAGTAGCATGTAACAAAATATGACTCTCCGGGGCTTTTGCCAAAATAATTGGAAATCTCAATTTATAAGAGTTTTAAAACCCAGTACCAGCTGGCAGCTACTGTTTGTAGGGGATTCATTTTGGTTACAGTAACAAATAATTAAATCTTTTTTTAAGGCAATAACAAATGCTAGTTTCAAGCTGAAATCCAATAAGGTAAAACAACCTTGCACCAAAATACTAGTTGCTCCAATATCTTGTGAAGAAAGCTAACTGTGGCTACACAGTTGTTCTGAAGCAGACACCATGGAATGGACTAGCATGCCTGGAGTTTGCAACTTTTAAAATTAAATGTCATTAAGCATAAGTACAATTATCTTACAAACACAGCAGGGCGTTATGTATGCTCTGTCAGAGCTTTGTATTTAAAATGAAACTTTAACTCTTGTCTGTCAGTGCCAATGGCAGAGATTAATATTCTGTACAGAAGGAAATTTGCATAAAGAAAATATTGTCCCAAGATCACTGGCTACTCCTCTCCAGCTTCAGAAATAAAAAAGTGTGAAAGCATGAAATTAAGAACTGAGACTATGGGATGTAGCATAAAATGCCACATCAGCATTTTTCAGAGACAGCTCCTTACCCTTTGCCAGGTTGAACGCTCCACTCTGCTGCGTGAGTCTTTTGGTCCTGACCCCCCCAACGCTGAGAATATACGTGAGGAACTGTGGTATCGAGTGAAACCACTGTCTGGATGGCCAGCACAAAACCCTCAGCAGGCTTATGTCTGGTTCATCTTTCATCATTTTAGTCAGCACCTTTGGAAGTAGGGGTACAGCAAGAACAAAGGTCTCTGAATCCACCAAGAAAGCTGTCCTTGAAGGGGCCTTCAAGAAAGACTACCAACAAAACAGACCAGCTCTGAGCTTCGTTACTGGCAATATAGTAGGAGAAAATCATCGAGGTTTTGTCAGATCATCATCACACCTTCTTAAGTCACTAAAATTCTTTTTCTTTGTGGCTTTGCATCAGTGGTATAGAATAACCTGGGAGATATCTGAAATAATACCTTGTTTTCTCCAGAGTCAGTGAGACTGAGATACCATGAGAATGAGCAAACTGTATCAGCGTGCATTTCACTCCCCTCTGAACTGCAAGCTGACTGGTGAGTCTCACTGATGAGCAAAAAGAGCAGCATTTTGAAATGAACAAAAGACAGGCATGCTCAACACTCCCAGTAGACAAGTCATTTTACCCAGATGGCGAAGCAAGCATCCAGCTTTGAACATGTCTACCAATTTCTTCTAGGCTTGCTTTTTCATGTGTACAACTTCCATGTACAATCATTTGCTTACATGCATGCACCTTTAAGCATGGAAGCACTTGGGAATGAATGCAGTAAATGTAAAATCAGTTTGGTGGAAGGACTGTGCAAAGGGTAGGAAAAAGACATTTGACACATTTAGGAAAAACAGTGGATGTAAACAGCTGGAGAATACTAGGTTCAAGTTAAAAAGATGACAATAGATGGGAAGGATTCATACACGTACAGAGTAAGTGATCCTGTGGCTATTCAGTTGCAGGTAATTCAATCGAACTACTGTCTATTTTCACAACAGGGTAATATTTCAAAATTTGCCAGCTAATTACAGTAACTACGCTCTGCAAGAAAATCTGGTAGAATTTGTTTCAATGATTTTGATGTAAAAAACCTAACACTTTGTTCTTCAAAGAAGTTTTCAAATTCCTCTGACATGCAAACCAACATAGCTTTATAGGCTCACAGGCAGAGCTGGAAAATGATGGCTTGTGCTCAGCTTCTTCTTATCCTTGAGAACTTTGGACTTAGAGGGAACTAGGGAGCCTGAATGAGGTAAAATATTGGCATGCAGACCACCTGCCTTTCGTTATGGAGGCTGGACATGAGCCTGATGAGAAAACAAGGGGAACAGTTCCAGCATACTAAGTATGGATGGCTGCAGAAGATGTCAGTCCAAGAAACTGGAGGGGCCCGAATACAAATGACATGAATTACATCAGCTGAAAGCGTGTGGAGGAACGGAAATAAAATACCCCAGCTGCCTTTACTTCCAGCTTAAACTAAGAGGTGGGAAGAGGACACAGAAGGTACAGCTGTCACAGTGGCAGCTACTCGGTCAGCAAAGCAGGGAGCCGTGAAGCTCTTCTGTGAGGAGCAACATCCCGGGAGCAGAGAGACCAGCGCCAGCTTGGGAGCTCCTTGGGAGGAGGGCAGCGGTCCAACACCGAACCACATTTCTGCCTCCTGACTGGATGCACTGACCGTTTGCCAGGTTATCCAGCACAGTGTCGCTCGGTTTGAGTTCTTAAGAAGGAAGAGTGTATATGCTACAGAGGTTTTTTAAAGGGGAGTTTAATATCAGAAAAGGGTTTTGGGATCCAGTACAGGGAACATGAGTTCCAGAGAGGAATCATTAAAAAAGTATCACCATCATTGGTCTTTTATCCTATGCATCTGTAGGCAATCTCTTGCTGGCTGAGAAGGGGTTTTTGTGATCCCAGTTTAAATTATCTCCTATGGTGGATTTTATGCACTACTTTAAGGCCGTAATTAATTACTTTCTTGGATCAAATCCTTGATGTTTTGCTAAATATATGCCCTGGAACTTGGAAACAATATCACTGACAACTTTGGGCACTGAGATAAATATTTCATCAACTACATCAAAGATTAGAAGCCTTTTCAGAATATTTGCCGCTCTCTAATAAATCAAAAGGGACACATTGCATGGGCATGTGTATCTCTGGATCAAAACTGAGTTTTAAAAGTTTGTAAGCACATACTCCAACTGTTGAAACTTCACGGGACCTCACAGTCACCAACAAAACACTTCACCTCTTTTGTGATGGACTAGATATTTCCCACATGAGAAAGGGTCATGAGCCACCGTAATGCTAAATAAAGTTGCTGAGGCAGTAGGAAATCTGGGAAACTATTGGGAAACAGATTGCAAGGAGAACTTTCACAAACTTTCACAGAAGAGGGCTGAGTGCTCAGCTGACTGTTGTCTCCCTGAGATTCCACAATCACAACATCAAACCTTTCACCTTTCGTTGCAGTAAACGGGCTACACCTGCCAGGCAAAATAAATTCTGACCGGGATAAGAGATGATTTGGGGAAATGCATTTTCTGTTGTCATTGGTGTTTTAGTAAAAACAGTTTTGTCCGCTTTACAAAGACCATGTGTTGAAATACAGACAATACATCATGATAAGATGCTGAAAACTATTGTTTATTATCTCTCCTTACTAAAACAAAGTTTTCAATGCTCCTCAAGCTGTTTCTGTCTTTTCCTTGTTTGGCTTTGTTTTTTGAGTGCCTTGTCTGAGACTTGCCTTTTAACTTTCCTCAGGGAAATACATCTTGTAGAGTACAGCTTTCACAAAACTCTTGCAACCATGAACTCAAAATCTTTAACCAAGCACCTACGTGAAATTTTAAACTGAAAGCATAAAATGAAGCTAATGTTCCTGTAACATTTTATGAACCCTAAGAATCATACAGTCACTAAAAAAACGCCTGGCACCAAGGATATCAGCAAACCTGAAAGAATTAACAGATCTCTGGTGCTGGGTTAGCACTGGGCAGAGCTGTATGCCCAAGAGAGACAAAAAATCAGAGCAATGGAAGAGGAAGGAGCCTCACTGACAGAAGCAGCAATGAAGATCCTTGGCTCCTTTTCTTTTTTCTCCATATTTGCATTTACCCCAAGCTAATGTTACCATGGATATATAATAATGTGTTTTTAAAAGAAAGAGATTCGCCTACGATCTCAGGTCTACTCCCCATCCCAGGGCTAAATGGTCTTGAACTTAATGATTCGAGACGTCTTCTCAACAAGGGGCAGCACAAGCATCGGTTCACTGGGATAACTTACCTGTGGGTAGCAGTCTGAGCCACATCACAGAGGGTTCTGAGTCTCTACTGGTAAACGTATGTGGGTGTGCCAGAAATTTCAGCAAGGTCTTTTGTCTCAGATTTGGAAGAAAAAAAAAAAAAAGATTTTGTGGCATCCCAGGGATGCGACCAAGAAAATGATCGTTTTTCTTTTACTTCTGTGCTACTGTTTTCATTAAGAAATCACAAAAGTTATTGTAATGAACTGAACATCTGAAAGGTAAAATTGAATCTGAACATCCTTGATACGAGTGCTTTGATGTAAAGTTTAATTCAGCTAAGAGATACATGTAGAAACGAGGGGTAGGATGGCTTATGTCTGTCAAGTTTCCTACCATAGCTGCAAAGAATGATCTGAACAGCCTGTTGTTAAAATGTCTGAGGCAGATGTTACTTTTACCACCACAGTCAAAGCAAGGGTCTTCAGTGTTTGACTTTTGAAATCCCCTCTAAGTTCCTCACAGAGATGTAAAATGGTTTGTTTATTAAATCTGTAATTTTACAAAACTTGTGAGGTCCAGAATGAAATGCCTGATTCTCTGCAATCTCCGGTGGGACATATATTTCCTTAATCTCTTTAGGAACATACCTCCTTCAGTCCAACACCAAGTGCTATATTTATAATCTAAGAAGACAGTAAAGATCCTTTTTCCTTTCATTATCATTTCTGCTATATTCATCTTAAATCGTTAGTAATTTAGCCATTTTATTCTTGCAAATAAATGGAATCAGTAGTGAAACTCCACTTCATGTCACGTTTCCTTTTGAATGCCTGAATATATTCATACTTACTTGCTGGTCTCTTTGTCTCAAAAGATTTCAAAGATGTTTTCAAACCTCATATACAAAAGACTCACTTTACTAGCCACAAAAGATTGATCATCGCTCAGCGGCAGAATGTAGTAAAACTAAACACTGAGGAACAATTTATGTCAAAAAATACAAGTAGAGGCTTCCCTAAAATCCATGTTCAATTAGTAGATTTTTGTTTCCTCAGTGGTCCGATCAGGCAGTGACATCTTTGCATACCAGAAATCAAAAATGTAATCACAGCCCAGTGGCAACATCAAGAAACAATGCAGTTAAAAGGATCTATTTTCTGTATTTAAATTTCTCAATAGTGAGATAATAGTGATTAATTCACATCAAAATCTGAGTCATAGAATACAGCCGGACTTCAAGCAGGGAAAGGAGTTGTCTCCAAAAGGGTATAGGATAAACCTCCTAACACGAAGCAGCGTTTAGAAGTCATGGAGGAGACTCTGAACCCACTGAAGCTGAATAGACATTTAGCTCTGTAACTCAATGGTAAAATTTCAGTGAAGCATAATTTAATTCTAGGTATTTAAAAATACATTTTAAAGTGTGTTATTACCAGATTAAGCAGATTTGCATCTCTTATGCTACATCTGTATTTAATTCAGTGATCTCCATTTGAAACTTGAAATAAATAGAAATAAAATAACTGCAAAAATTGTGATTTTTTTTTTTTTTTATTCGCTGCATTGCATTCACCCACTGTTCCATGTCTAATGTCAAACAGGGGTTTAAAGACATGCACAGCAGCCCCACGAGATCCCAGCTCTCACCCAGGAGCTGCCCCTATCTCTGATACCGCAGTAATCATGAGCCAGCTCCGAATGTTTAGAATCACTGCGACTAATTGAGATCGGGACCTAAACTCTGAATAACGGTCTGAAAGGACCAACAGATGAGAAACACATTACGACAGCATTAGCCAGTCACCATCAATCCACAAACACCACTGTAATATCGCACGCTGATTGCCCAGATCTGACACTGAACTGACATAAACCAAATTGCTGCGGGTCAAACGCGCGGCAGTCTGCGTTGGGATGCGAGGAGAGCTGGGAAGGGCAGGGGCAAGGGGGACACAAAGTAGGGATGAGGGGGTCATCTCGCCTAGTCAGGGTGGGTCTTGTGTTCTCCCAAAAAGGGGAAACAGAAAACACAGTTAAAATAAAGCAAAGACAAGAACATACGGAAAAGCAAGGAAAAAGTGGTTGAGTAAACTTCAAAATGTTTCCAACGTGAAGCTGAGACACTGAACACAACTTTACAGAAAGACCTGGAGTTTCCTCTGCTGTTACACTTGTGAAAACGAAACAGTAATGGACCCTCTCAGGGTTCCCATTTTGTTTCTTTCAAAATTCCCATTTTGTTTCCATCCAAATACTGTACACATTTTCACATGTCCTGGTAGAATTTGTATGTAACTGTGCAAAGAAATCAGCACACAGATGCATAAGATAATGCTCTTTTACACATTTATACAGCAACAAGCATATTCAGACATATAAAGAGGAGATATAGCAGCTTCCCTATATCAAGGCTTCCTCAGAAATATTCTTTTACCACTGATGATTTGCCACAATATTTACACGCGTAAAAATTAGGAATACCTGTTATGCAGTGCACTGTACATTCCTTACTTCTCAGAAATTGATACAGAAAGTAAGCTTCTCCACTGATTCTAGGAAAAAGGAAAAAACATATGTTGAAAAAATTTCTAACAAGAATAGAAATTCTGTAGTGATGCAAGTAAAAACTATGTTTAACGAGAAAGACCAATAATTCTGTGTATAAATATTGTGTGACTTGCATCTAAGTGAGGAAAATTATAAGAAAATATATATTCTTTGTTTGGTGACCCAATTGGGAATTAGCACAACCTTAGGTGGCACAACCTACTCCTGAACACCTTTAAGGAGTGGATTAAATCCCTTGACTCAGTCCCCTGAAATCGGTGGAACAAGCTCTATTACCTCCAGTCACGTCTCATGGCTTTCGTGAACAGAACAGAAAGGTGACTTTTATGCATTACAGCGAAGCCAGAGAATCAAATACACATCCAAAAAACCATGAAATGTCTGTTTGGTAAATACTGTTATTTTGTACTCAAGGAACCCTGAGGTTAGTTTTAAAATACTGTATCATTCTTTTTTTAACTTGAGCATATCTTTCCTGACTCTTTTACAGATTATTTTGTCAACCTTCATCACACTTCAAAACTGAGATCTTGTTTCTAGGTTTTTCAGCTTTTTTTTTTTTCAAATTGCATGTTATTTTCAGAGAAAATGCGTCATGCCTGCTGCCTATTTTATTTGGAATAAAATAGCCAGAAATAGTTTGGCGCTGGAGTAACCAGTCAGGCCTATGTAAGTATAGCTGACTTACAAGCCTAGCAGAGATGAGTGAGAAGTTTTGTAAACAACATCAGTGTTTCCAAACCAGCCATCCTGCGATTCCATCACCCGCATGAAAGGCCAGGTCCTGGCATGCAGGGAGTTTATCAGGAGCGTCCTGCAGCAGAAAGAGGAGCTGAGGTCAAAGGCTAGCAAGGCAATTTAGGCTTTCCACCACGCCATCCAACCCGGTGGTGATTTGAAGGTAAGGGGAAAGGCAAGGGGAAAGGAAACAAGAAATGCTTTTGTGAACCAATTCTTATAGCCTGTAGTCACACTTAAAGTGTTAAATTTTCAAAAGCACACTAGGTGAACTCAGCTTTGGTCTCAGCAGGATATCATGAAGTCCTTTTGGAAGTCTCATCATGTGCAAGTGCTAGCAGAAGCACAAAGAGGTTTATCTGCTGGTACCTCTTCTACTTTTATCTCATTTTTCCTCAAGTTCCTCCTGTCGCTGCTTTCTGCTGGTTTCCCAGTGCTGCTGCTGGACTTCTCCGGGAGGTCGAAGAGGTGGGACCAAGGGTGGCAGCACTGGGGTCCTCACTTTCCCTGTTGCTGGGAACCATCCTGAGAGCTCTGACGAGTGGTTAGCATTGAGTTTATGTCCCCTGGCAAAACAAAAGTAGATTCCAGAAAAATCTGTTCAGAGGAGATACTAGTAGGTTATCTGTTTCTGCCAGTATATCTGAAGAATATCAGTACTTGACAACACTTGCCAATATATTGTTCATCTCTCTGTACAGTTCTTACTAACATCTGGTCACAAAATGTTGTACTTCCACTAGTCAATATTACTTCACGCTTCATAAAATATATTTGTTTAGGGTTGTATGAAAAGTCCAACAAGCCCCTGATAGTGCCCAATCCCAAATGCTTAAGAAGAGTATCCAGACAAGTCAAACATGCATGACAGTTCATCAGAAAACCGGTTCCATTTTCTGTCCTCTGGTTCTGTATTCTTCAGAGAGCGAGGTCACTGCTGAAGACAAGGCATAATTCATAATGGTGACTTCCAAACATCCACAGAGACAGGCAGATAACACCAGTAAAAGCAATTCTTTGAAACACCACCTTTGCACTCAATGTTATGATATGCCTAGACACATCGTACTGTTCGTCCTTCCTAGCTGGCAGAATTTCAGCAGAAGCCTAATGTAGAATATCATATTAAGCAAGAGGAACTCCCAAACCTCTGTGTTTCTGTGTACCTCTAAACCAAAGCATTTGAAACCTGAAAGGAGATCCAGAGTTTTGAGAAAGAACATGACTTTACAGCAGTTGTGATCTCTTTTGGTAGACTATAAGCAAAACATATTTTAATAATCTTTATGTTCAAGTCTAACCATGACAATTTTTGGTCCCATTCCAAATACATTTTACTTTTCTAGATGTAAAAACTTTATTTCCACTAGGTTCAGCAAACAGAGGAGTTCAGAAAACACCACAGAGGAACCTACTGTTGACGGAATCACAGCAATTTTTATAGCTGAGCTTACATTTACAAGCAGGAGTATCACTGGGGTCACAGCCCTGCTTCATGTCATGTGGCAACCGAACAAAGTTGAACACACACAGTCAGACATTTAGGTGGCCAGCTGGCACAGGAGGTGAGCGCTGCAATATCATTTTGCCCACCCACATAGACAGTGTTTTAAAACCAGTAAATAGAAATACAACAGTAGTTTTACAGAAACGCCAGACCATAAATAATTAATCCGTTGGATAAATACGTTTACATCAGACAGAAAGGCAGAACTCACCAGCCAAACTTTACCTTGTATAAAATCTTCTGGAGCATGTGTTGCCAAATGTCATTGATACAAAAAATACAACTCTGAAATTATCCAATCTTTTTGTTGTTTTGTGCAACCACCTACAGTAGTAGAAGCCTTTCTCGGGCAACATGCTGTATTTTAATATACAACTATCTTTGCACCATGGAAACAACTATGATATCTGTCACATAGACAGTTTCCCCCAGGACTCAACTCGTTCTGCAGTTTTCTCATTGATGTGACAATGATAACAATTGTATTAGGAAAAATGAAAGCTGCCTGTGTTAGAAAGTTCACTTTGGTAGCTGTATTTGAGCATTTAAGGAAATTTAGAGTACAATACAGGTAGATATTAAGGAGTGTGCTCTTCTATCTTTTTATTCCTAAGAATTTATCTATGTAACTGTATCAGTTGGAGAAAGCCATATAATTCTTCTTCATTATTAAATGAAAAATAATTTTAACTTTACACTTCAGAAGTAATATACATTTATCATTTGAATTAACCTAACTGTGAGCTAGGCAATCACCCTTGGGAATATCAGAGCTCAAAGTTAAAAAGCAGTTAATAAAAATTATATTGAAAGTGGGTTTTGCCACTTAATTATAAAAAGAATGCTTCAGTTTAATGTTATCGAGGACAATTATGAGAGGTCTAATTCTCAAAAATATAGGAAAACTATTCAATGATACATGCACTTTTTAGAAGGAGATAACACAATTTCCGTAATTTGAACATTATATTGCATACAAACAACGTCTCTCTTTCCTACATAACTGCTATGTTTCATTGCAGAGAGAGGTACATTTCACTATGTTGACAGTAAAGGTAAGGAAGGGGTCAAGAAGAGCTGACCTTTCTCCTATGCTGATCTGCTCCAAGATGAAATAACAAAAGTTTAACTAAATTGTTCCCCATAAGCTGGAGAGAGGTAATCAAAGCTAATATACCATTGCCCTTCTAATCCTTGTACAGGGAAGTTATATGATTCACAAATCAAGTTACTGGGGCAGCATGGGCCCCAGGAGGAGACAGGCAAGGAAACAAACTGGAATTAGAGATTCAAATATCAACACCTAACGATAAATCCATTTTTTTTTCTGTGCTTTGAGATCGGTACATTAAAAATATGGTTCACAGTATAGAATTTCCTAAGCAATTCCCCCATGTGTTTCCATAACTTTTTTCTTAGCTATTTTCCTACAAGTTGTAAAAGAGCAAAACCAACCGAAAACCCATTAACAATAATTTTGAAAAGAAAAAAACCCAAGCTATTTTGGAGACAAAACTTTATTAGCCTGCACTTATTATGAAACTTTAGAGACAAAAGTAAATACCTCCTAATGTAGTGCACAACTAGCTTTTCTTTGCAGTAAAATACCATCAAAGCTAAGAATTTATTAGCATTCAAGAAAAGACTGGATAGTTATAAGACAGCAAAGAGTCACCATCGTATTGAATGGGAAAAACTTATTTTGCTACAGCTACAAAAGAAGACTATAAGTCTCAGAACATGATCCAACGTGTACCAAGCCAAGGAATTAGGAAAATCTTAGTCTCATGTGAGATTTAATGTTGAATTTTACAGAATATTTTTTTGCCCACTGACACAAGGCAATGGTCAGTGTTTGATCTCGGCCAGATGGACACTGCAGGTACCACAGCTGATCTGCATAGAAATGAGGTCTGCATTTTGGGTGTGCTGGAGAAATCTGGCTGACTGAGCCTGCCATCAGGTGTTTTCTGCAGCTGCTCGGTAAATCCTGCTCATCAGTTTTGCCGCATATTCCTTACCCAGAGCCTCCCAGGATTTTAAAATAACTCTGCACCAAGAACTGAAGTTTGACTCTCCCAGTTCCCAGGTTGAGTCCGGAAGACTGCCAGTTACTTGTAATTTTGATTAGAAAATAACAGAGCAAATAACAGGGGAGCCACACAGGGTTCTTCCGCATACCTCTGTTTTTGAGAGAGAACAAATACGTTTTCAGGTTCTGTTTGAGGTTTTAAGCACGATTTCACATCAGTTCTTATTTCATCTTTTCTTAGTTTTCACCTGGTTTTACCAGAATTCCTAAAGTGTTACTTCATACATTTGCTCGCTTGCACTTTATCTCTTTCAGATCACAGGTACGGTTTCATTCTTGGCACACTACGCACCGCTACCGACGCATGTTAGCAATTAGGGAAGCCCACAGTTTGGCTCTAAGAAATAAGAGTTGTAGATCTTCACATCAGATGAAAATGGATCACTGTTGTAGCTGACACTTGGCTCTCCAGAAACATTTTCCCACTGGGGATTCTGTCATACTGCATTGCTAAGAAAGAAAATCTCCTACAGAAGCATGAGACTGTCATTGATCGCAGTCACCAGTCTTTCATGAAAAATCACCGCTAGCTTCTAAAAGGGCTTTGAAGTAAAGGGACATATGTACCAATAATAATCGTATAATAGCTTTCACTTTCCTTTCCTGAGCTCTCTCCTGGGATCTTTCCCCCACGTTTTTCCTCTGTCTCTCACTCCGTTCATCACCAAAGCATCAGATTTTGATCACTGCACCCCTCTCCTCTCTATTTTATGCTACCCGTGTAAAAAATCCATGGCTCCACTTGCTTTACAGCTAGAGTATGTGTTTCTTTCCCATTAGCAAATATCAGATATGATTACAGTTTTCAGCAATATGGGAAAATAACGTGAATGGGATCCATATGTTCAAAATAAAGCTCAGTGTTTTGTTTACATATTTCATGAATTAAGGCACTCTTTTTTTCCTTAGATGCTGGTAGGTTATCTTGATAATCATCATACATGATAACTACTGTTTGTTGCCATATAAAATTAAATTATCACATGTGTAATCAAGTTGGAGGTTTTCTCTGCAAGAGATACGCATCACAGGAAAAGAATATGTATTTAAAATCTCTTTGTTTTCTCACGGAGGACATAAAAATACCTTAGCATAATTCCACCTGTATTACTAATGAATTCATTCAGAATGAATAATGAAAAAAATGAACCCTCTATCAGTGATACAATTTTTAAAACTAACCTCTTCACACAAACATAGTAGGTTGAGTAACATGAGAAGATCATAAGCAATAGAAAATCTTGAGAGAGCTAATCAAGAGGGATGTTTACAATTTATATTTCAACATGAGTAGAAATTTCACCAAATACCATTCATTACTATGATAGAGTATCCTGGTTTCTTCTTCAAATTTAGAAGTTTGATGCTTAAAATAAATAAATGTTTGTTCCCTACTTAATCAAATATCTGAAGAATCAAAAAGAACCATCAGATCATGCAGTTAAATTAGCGATGAAAATTATCTTGTTCTAGTTTTTCAGAATTTTTCATTGTAATTTTGCTGGGTTTTGTCCCAATAGTGAAGTGAATTTTGAATTAGGCATCTGATAACAAGTAAAGGCTATTGCAACACATAGAGCTGAAGACATATTTGGTAGTAAAACGTTTTCTATTTTAGTAGTTAAAAAAATCCTTTATGTCTGGGTTGCCTTGTACTTGATGTCACGCAAAATTATTTCAAGTTCAACACCTCCATTGTCTGCAGTAATCCTTTTGATATTTAGCACAGAGAGCACCAACAGGTCACAAGAGTGACTTTCCCTTGTACTGTGAAATTTCATTTGGATTTGAAAAAAAGCTCTGAGCTCACGGGGCTGTGACCTCAGTCAGGAAGTCCGTAATTTCTAGTGTTCATCGGCAGGAGGGCGGCAAGCTGCTCCATCTCACAACCAATCTCAGAAACAGCCACATCCCTTGAGACTGAGTTTTAGCAAGGGCAGCTTTGCAGCTCAGATGGTTAACATCTATGTAAAATGTCTTCATAGCCAAACCCCTAATAGTAACACACAGTGAGATCGTTATATTTGCACGTAATAGCATTTTGTTCACACAGAGTTGCTATTTTCCATTAAAAAATAGGCACCTCCAAATAGAAGATGTTTCATCCCAGGGAATGAAGATCAGTCCAGAATTTAGGATACCCTGCCCTCTAAGCCTCTTTTTTTTTTTTAACCAGGTTAAATCTGCCTTGATATAATTTTAAACAGCGCTCTCCCTTTCTTAAAGTTTTCTCTCTGTAAGATGGAAATAGTAGCCCTCTATGTCAAAAGGAGATGAACGTCTTAATATTCTCCAGGTACCTAGCTGGTACACTGATGAATGTCCTAAATGAGACCAAAAGCAAATGTATAATTCTACATTTAATTCAAGCCTTAAAGACATGAAAGGACTTCACAGTGAATAATGAAAAGAAAGAAGAAATAGTAGGAAACTGCCTAGAGTATGTGTGAACATGTAATTAAAGACAGTACCTTAATGCAAAAGGCAGATGAATTAGAACCACAATTCCACTTACTGTTAGCACTCCTTGCTTCAGAGAACTTCATAGATTAATGTTCTTTTAATGTATTTCCAAGTAATGATGTACAAGCCTATGTAATTATTTAAGCATTGAATGAGCAATGGATCAAGTCTTTGATTCAGGAGAGATTTTCTGTATAACATCCATAGGAAAAACAATGTGGATAAGAAACACCTTTTGTACTGAAAATTAATTTCAAAACAGTCATCAATTTATTCATGAAGCACTAATAAAAAGGACAGATTTTGCTTTCCAAGTTAAAATTAAAAGTCATTATAAAAAAAACCCCACGCCATTATCTTAAATCCATTTTAACCAACTCCAATAAAAACTGCATTAATTCCAAATTGTAACTTTGCGGCCATACTCCTACCTTTATTTCCCCACTATTGTGATGATTTACTCAGTTGTCACCCCACGCCTTGCATTCCGTCTGGGTGCATCTCCCCAACGCTCCTGGTGATCTCCTGATGGCAGAGTGCAGACCTGGTCTACCCATTACCCACGCCGCAAACACGGCGGTGCACATTTGAGTTCTGCTCTCAAGTTTTCAGGCTCGCTGGAGACAGGGTTTAAGCCAGGCTGGAAAACTCACGGGGAAGGGAGTGACACTCAATTTCCGTGTTTTTATGTAGTGTGGATATGACCTCACCACATCTGCTGCTACCTCATTTGATGGCTTGCTTGCCTTCCCCAAAGGTCTAGGTGCCCTTTTGCAGCCCTCTGTACCCACACCAACAGTGAAACTCCCCACTGGGGTGACCTGAGTTGGGGAAGAAAAGACCAAAAGGAGAAAAGACCAAAACAAAAATGAAAGTATGCACTCAAGCACAACTATGGTCTAGGTAGATAGCAACTCTATGGTCTAGGTAGATAGCGACTCTTTTCCCTCAAAGGCCTCCTCAGAAGCTACCCAGTCTGCCCCTTCCCTCTCCTTACAGATACCAGAGTTTGCTACATAACAGGATGCACATTAGAACTGCTCTTCAGCTGATGTTAATTCAGCTCAGTTAATTCAAAGCTCCAATGAAGGGAAGGAACAAAGGGTAAAATAAATAAAAATAATGAACCAATTGCTCAGTGTAATTGCATAGGCTTCAATAGAACTACACTAATTTCCAGCAGCTGGAGCTCTGGCTCTTTATTTTTATTTACTTTACCTCATGTTCTTAATTTCCTACCCTCTCATTTGTTTGTTATTTTCATGTTCTATGCTGGCTTCATTTGAAGTGTAAATTCCTTGAGGAATCATGTTGTTTTTTTTTTTTTTAAATAATCATGCAAGTCTAGGACATGAAGTAAATGCATTCCACTATATGACAGGCAGGAGAGAAGTGGTAGGTAAAGGAACAGTATAGAACTGGAACAAAAAATATATTCAAATCCAGCTCCACATATATTTTCTATCTTGGACAAGATTTTATTTCATATACAATGTTCATTGTTCCATTTTACAATTCATGACAGTAATAATTTTTTTTGGTCAGGTGTTTGTATAAAATAGCCTTCATGTTTCTGGGCAGACTTGCTTTGGTCCCTTGAAAATGTGGTAACTTAATAGACATGTTTCTTAATGACTATCATTCAAATTGACTGTACAACTCCCTCCCCTGCCAATTATCTGAGTAAGACTGGGGTGGACAACATGCGAAGTGCTGTCTGGAAAGTATCACAGGACTCTCTGTTGCCTAAGCTACGGCTGACGAGTGGATGTACTTAAAAAAACAACAATCTGATGTACTCTTCCACTTTCAGAACTATTTCCTACTTCTCAAAAGAGGGAGCCTTGAGAGAACTGTTAATTATTTTTTAGCTGGTGCACTTTTTAAGGTGATTTTTTTCTTCTTGTATTTGTATCCTTACCAAAGCAACCAAAGGTCTAAACCAGCCAAGCAGCTGAAAACTTTTTAGAGACACCCTAATTTGAGCTCTCAAATGTTTCAATCTGTTGAACTACAAAACAATCAAAATACATGAAGATTAATGCCAAAAATAGAACAGAGATGCACTGAAATACAGTATAGTACCCTCATTTCTGTAATAGTTCCCCAGAGGCCTCCCTATTTGTTGACAACCAAAAAATATATTGCTAAGGATTATTATAACCAACCTGTGACAGAGCTCCTCAAAATTGGTATGTTAATAAATCGACCTCTGCTTGTAAGTTCTTTGTGAACAGCAAGGTTATTCAGAGCTGAGGTGAGGTTGATAAAAATATTTTTGTTTGTGTTCTCATTTTTTCTCAGGAATTGTAATATGTTAGACATCAGAGAATTAGGTATCGTTAAGTATTATATAACTATCATTGCAAATTACCAGCTTATTTAATATACTTGCATGTGGAATTAGTTTTATCATTTTTTTTGAAAAAAAAAATGAATCCATAAAGCTATAACGATTGCTAGTCAAACAGTTCTCATAGTAGCAGTGGTACAAAACACTTAGGACTAGGACTGAAAGCACATAAAACCTGCAATCTTGTAATGAGAATGTGATTAGACCTTGACTGTTCCCATGGGGAGGAAAGGCTTTTCTAAAACAAAGTGTGCCTGTAGCTGGCTGGCCAGTACACGGGCAGCAGCGGGCTGGGTTTCAGCATGCATCATTACTGCACAGAAGTATGAAGTTTAATTTTTTTCCTGTAAACCGCTCTGAATTATCTTTACGCAGCTAGAGACACAGGTTACAAAGACAGTTCTTGCTTTTTACCCTCCCTCTCTCTGGCAATTTTCAATTATATTCCTAAGATCTATATATCAGCAGCTAATACTGAAATATGTTAACATATAACACAAAACGGTGTTTTACTTTCCCCTTATTTACAGCCTCTCTGTTTGCACAGTGCTTACACAGGTAAAGTAGAAACTTCAGGTCACAATCTGTCAAGATATTTTTGAGATTTAAGTTTTTACCTTGGAGTTGTATTATGTGGCCAACAAGATAAAATATCTTACCTTCATTTTCTAGCAATGGGTAGGGATGATGTCTTGAACAATGATTCAGGTCAAAGTAATCTTGTTTCATGGTTTTTGTAGCAGAAGTTACGATCTTGCTCTACGAGCCAAAATTCATTATCAAAGTGGTGGCATTCAGTAGTATCACTGAAATTTCAAATAAAAATAACAAAGCATTTCTACATTTTAGTCCTAAAGCTAGACTTATTAGGTAAACCTGCTCATAACTTTCAAAATAACATATTTTCAGTTAAGTGGAAATACCAATATATCCCTTTACAAAAAAAACCATGGATTTAAATAGACTCTAAATCATTGTCACCCACATTCAAAGATTTTGCTTATAGTTATTTTTGCAGACCATTTTCATATAAATATGCCATAAACATTTCCCCACTAGGTTTCCATTTCCTTATATGCAAATGCCATTCTGAGATATAATTTACTGAATATCATCCCGTTAATTTATACTGATGTGGCAGGTGGAGGAAAGTGTGAAAAAAACCAGTTTGTGGAAGGAAGACTGATTTCCAAGGAACCTGGTGCTACAGTGTTTTAAAAGAGGACTCATATGTCAGAAATTAGGTTATTTAAATGGTAGGTATGAATGAGATTTTTGACAGAAGAGTATTAATATTATTTTCACATGAATCTGTTATTTCTAAGGTTTTTCATTAAAACTTGTGGGTGATGTAAGTAGCATAAAATAATGCAAAACTCACCCTGTCTCCCCCAGATCAAAAGCCCCAGTATTCCCCCTGAAATTAAGCTAGCACTTATGTAAGGATTTAACAAGGACAGCGGGTCAAAGACTGAGCTGAAGACGGAAGTTGAAATGGAAGTTGTAAAATTTGGTCTGGCGACTATTACAGAGCCAGTAGTTAATGAGTTTAGTCCAGCAGTAAATCAGGACAGGTCTAACAGCAAAGGTACTAGAGATCTCAATGTTGTCTATAGGGTTTTCTTGTATTTCAAGAGCTTTCATTCTCAAAGTCACTAGAGTAGATGAATTTGTTCAAACAAAGCCTCAAGAGATTTGATCTTTTACTATCAGACATGAAGAAGAATCTAATTTTTTCAGTATAGACTTTATCCAGTTTATGATTCCTCTGAAATGTCTTTGCATACACATATTTACATATATTTACTGTGAGAACTCTTTCCATGAGAAAAGATATAAACAGCTTTTAGCAATAATTCATTAAAATTTTTAATAGCTTTACACTGTAAATATCTGTATTAAAATGTTCCTAAAAATAACTGACTTTATTACTGACATAAAAAATGAGTATCAGGTTTTGAAATTTATTTTTCTTATCTCAGTTGTTTTGTGTTGGAGAGGTCTGCATGCACTTCGATGTTAGCACTCATTAAAGTCTTAGTCTTAAAATCCCTGGTGAGACAGACTTTTCCTGGGAGGAAGCCCACCTAAATGCGAACAGACAGATCTGGTGAAGCAGGAGACAGGGAACCTAGGAGTTAAGGGGTTTACTAGGTTTGTTTTGCTCTTGTCTTCTGCTTTTCTACTAAAGCTTTCAAAAATTGAATCTTGCTGATCGTCATAAAAAGCTCAGCCATAAGTTCATCTTGGTACAACCTATGCAAGACTTCTAAATAAAGTTTATTGAATGGAAAATAAAAGTTTTATCATCTTTCATACTTACTCTTGGTTTTTCATCATACAAAATAGAATCATAAAGAAATCTAAAAAGCCTATAAAACCTCAAAATATGCAATGCTTTTTCTTCTTTTCAAATTAACTGCTTGGCTTTTACATCAATAATAAACTGAACTGTATTGAACAATGTTTATAGACAACTCTTCAGCTTAAGCACAGGTTATTAAGTGTTTATTCCATTTTTAGTTTTATAATAAATTTTAATAATAAATTTTAATATTCCAGTATCAGTATAATTAAATTCAAACCCAGTCCAATTTAGCTAGAGGCTAAAGAGTTTATTTATAAGTTATTAATCCCATTGTCAGCAGTATTATTTCCTATCGTATACTTATTTTAACTGTTCCTGAAATCTGTGAAGTAAAAATGTAACAAAAACTTAACAACAATTTCCCCTAGATAATTTATCATGCTATAAATTCCTATCACACATATAAAACCCCAGAAGTATCACTTACAATGTGTATTTCCAATTACTAATTGTCACTGTCATTATTAATTATTTTCTGCTGTCAGGTAAGAACTGAAATTATCAATTAAAGTAAAATAAGAACTCATCCTATTTGACTAAATTTGGTCACATAATTAGCACTCATTTATAGACTCTCCCATTAATGGTATCACTCCATTTGCAGACTACTACAATGAGGGGAAATAAATGTCCCAGATTGTTTCAGGCCTGTATAATGTGCACTTCCAGGTATAGCAATAATGCCATCTATAGTGCAGTTCTGTGGAAAAAAAAATGTGTTCATTATAACTATGCCATATATTTTTATCAACTTTTCTGCTGCACCTGAGACACTGATAAGCTATGCATCTTTAACAGTCAAGGCAGGAGATTCTGGATATTGAAATTTTCCACTTTTAGAAAAGAAAATTAATTATTTTCCTGTAACATTAAAATTGGGAGAACCCAGAGTGCACCTTTACAACCAGTTGACTATAAATATATGTTTAAAGTGCCACAAAACACAACATGCTATCTGTTCCTGTAAAGTAAATGTTATGTTGCTGTAGGACATTTTCCTTATCCTGCTAATAGTTTAAAATAGATTCCTCACAAGCAGACAGGGTTCTTTTTATGTACAAATTCTTACTACTCAATGACACTGAGTAAAAGAAAGATGGAAAACCTAAAATTTTTAGGTCTTCTTTTTGCCTTTCCCAAACGTAAAGCCTTTTTCCATGGCACATATTGTTACTCACTCAGCACTGCATGAATTTTGGTGCATTTTAGGGGTTGAGGGCAGTATAAATGCACATAACAGTTTACCTTTGAATGTCTTCTGCCCAGACTGCATTGTCAGTAGCAAGAAGTAACACCTGCATGTCACCACTGTGCAACAGCTACAGACATTTAAATCCCATTTAGTTTTTTCAGAGAGTGGAAAAGGAATAGAATTAAATTGCTGGACTTCAAGAGGTAGATTTTGTTGTATGTTAGCATTCCAAAGAAAAGACCTAAAAATATATTCTGCTAAAGGGATTCATCTAAATAAATATTTAAAACTCCAGAATTTTGAAACTCAAGCCCATAATCCTTATGTTTATAGACTACAAGTAGCATTAGTTGGAATTTATCAGAAATCAATTTACTTTTGAAAAGAGATAAATGAAGAAAAAAAAAAAAAGCAAAGGAAAAAGATATTTATGAACTCTGAATGTTTTTTTCTAAAGTTCAGAGCTTTAAAACTTAATTTTAAGAAACAAATAGGGAAACATCTGAAAATGCGCTTTTTTCTACTCTTTCAGATGGTATGTGAAAACCCTTCAACAAATACATGTGTCCACATTTGTACAACAGTTTCAAATTACAAACTGCATTCTCTAACTATTACAGAAAACCATTGTATTTGGTGGCAGTATTAAATTATTTTTTTATTGGCCTAGGATGTGTACTAGTCAAAGCAGAACTATTTGGTCAACCACACATACAGGACTGTTTACCCATGATTAATATAGCACATATTAATCACACATGAGCAGCATGTGTAGACAGATAAGGGGCTGATTGCAAGCCCCAAGTTTACCTCCACGATCTGTAAATTGTTTCCAGCCAACCACAGGAACGTTTCCTCCAAGCACAAGGAGATGGAAGGACGGATCGACTCTGAATACTAAACAACCCAGCTTTTGAAAGAAGTTCTGGAGATTTAACACTATTTTCACTACCTTCTCCTCAGCTGCCACAGCTTTTTTAGCCTTACTGCTGCTTGAGTGGGCCAGAGGATGCAAGCCTTTTTATGTTCATTTAGTGGCTACATAAAGCAGAAGAAACTCAGGACCATAATTTTCAAGTACTCTGGAAATAGTACGAGTTACATTTTATTCTAAATCAATAGACCTTTCAAAACTATTGCTGAAAGCACATGAAAAACTGCAAAAAGAGAAATATTTAGGAAATTGGACAAAAATGTGGGCAGAGGCATAATACACCCAAATATCCTTTTTCTCCTCCTGTCAGCATCTGCAGTAGAGTCAGGAGCTGGATGGAAATGATTCTACAGTGCTAGAGAAAGAAACCTGCCACCGACTGAAATAACCATTGCAAGGTGGACAGGGAAAAGGAACACATGGACCTGAGAACATATCTCCACCTTGTTTTGCAGGCACCATTGTTTCGTCACTGTTATTATTCTCCATGGAAAAAGAATGTAAAGGCTTTCAACATTCAACCTGCCCTTATACAAATTTGTAAATGTGTAAACGATTGTCCTTGGGTTCTCTCTGATGGTAATTCCTACAAATGTAAGTGTCATATTCAGAGATAAAATACTGTAAATACCATTCATTAAAACAGTTTACATTACCACAGTTCTTGCTGATTTTAAGATAAAATAGAATCTGTGACTCAAGACACTCTAAAGTCTGAATTTGGTGTAGTTATAAAATAATCCAAAACAAGGGAAATACTGGATCTGCTGTGTTATCTGACAGCAATTAAAGAATGTATAAATGGCATATCCTATAAGGTTGCCTCCCATAAGGCTACCTGGAACACCTTCAGTGTGTTAATCCTACGTGGAATCCTAGTCTGCATTTCTCACATGAATGTTCACTACATCTTAGAAAGCCTTTTTTGCTGTTTGCCAGCTTTGCTCCTAGCAGATTGAAAGGACAAAGCAAATTTTTCTAAGCACCCTGAATACTAGATTCTAGATGTGGTACTTTGAAATACCTCTAAAAAGGCCATTTTATTTCAAATTCAAAATGTAAAAGCATTATGCTTCCATTTCTGCAGTCTGGGAAACTGTCCAAATAAAACCCAGGGTTGTACTATCCACATTTTGCAAATGTTTCCCAATGTTCTATGCTTTTTTCCACAAGCATTGTAGCCAAATAATTTCTATCCGAATTAGCAACAGCCATTCATCCAGAAAAAAAGTTAACATTTTGATATGCCAGACTTTTGGAGAAGAGGGTGAGGAAGAGGGAGACCTTTCTGTCAAATGCCTACTCTTCTTGTGGATCATGCAGAGACATCGATTTCATCAGCTCACAGCTGAAGCTCCACTGGCACTGTGATAATAAAACATTGGGCCTTTGTGCACCTTTAAGTAGGTGAGCCAATAAAGACAGAAATATACACGTTACTTGTAAGTCATATGAAACTGTTCAACTATAAAACACCAGCATTCCCTCTCTTTACCCCTAGACATAATAGTTTCTCTTCAGCGTGAAGCTCGGATCATTTCTGAATTTTTTTATCCCAGTTCCTTGTCCTCTAACGTACCACCCAAGGAGGCTTTTGAATAGACCTTGTGTGTGTTTGGGTCACAGAAAAAGAAAATTAGTCCCACTGCTTTTCATGTTATTGAGAGTTTGGGCATGCAGTGCAGGAAGTTAATATTGACATTCCAGGACATATCACTATTGTTCTCCTTTGAATTTTTCTTATTACTAGTCAGGGCAACTAGTATTTGGACTTCTTCATGGACTTTAAAAAAGAGTAATCACAGGTCTGTTCCTGTTCCCATTTAAACTAAGAAAACTTTTGCCACGACTTCAGTAGAGTCCTGGGCCCTCAAGGAGGTGTTGCACAACATTCAGCTTCAGCTTTTGAAGTTCCACATGGTTCAACTCAAAAGATGAGTCACTTGGGAGGAGCAATTTTTCAAATTCTTCGCACACCAAAATTCACATTCCAAAAATTGTAGAGGACAGTTTAAAAAAGGAATAATTTTACCAAGTATGCCACTCTTTTTTCTCCATTTTTTCCCATAGTACCTGCTGTTTATTCTGACCTTGGCAAGTTCACATGTGACTTGTTGTTACTTCAAGAGGATGCGGCCACTGTAAAAGCAAACCAGTAGTAATGTGCTCTGTGTCACTGCTCACCAGCTAATTTGTACAGATTTGCTTATCAAAAATACAGGAGTTGGGGGTGGCTTTTATCTCCTCACAGTCTCGCTATACTCTCGCTGAAAATATTATCTGAAAGTGGACTCCTTCCAGAACAAAAATACTCATGTCTGACTGGACTGCCTTCTATGCACATCACCTACCCACAAGATGTATCCAGCTAGTAGAAAGCTCCTCTATTTAACCACCAGAACGTACTGTCACTACACCTTTGCTCTAGAGTCATCACGTGCGTCATCTTCTTGTGAACCACACCTCCACTCAAAAAGAATAGATTAATATTATATTTTTAAAGAAGTGTGAATGGGGATTCATACTGTCTGAAGAAGTCACTTTCACATGAAAACCGTTTGTGCCATCGTTTCTACTTCAGTGTCGGAATAGGACGATGTTCTCCCATGATGCCAAGGAAAATAGCATGGCTGCTGCGGCAAGGGTGAAACAGTTTTCACTGGGGAAGCCGACATGTTGTTTCTTTTGCAAAAACCTTCAGAACTTTCTGAAAAAGGATTCAGTATTTGGTGAAGCATTAAGGACTTTTTGGAAAATGTGCTTTGCTTCATAAGTTGTTACTCAGAATGTGGTTCAAAATGTGTTTTTCTAACTAAAGAGAAACGTGTGGTGCATATGAAAAAATACAGAAACCCATGAAAGATATCTTTGTTAAATGTCAGTGATATGTGTCTGTTATTTTTCTGTCTTGCAAGTTAATAAACTTAAGACCAGTTGCTTTACAGACAGGGTAGTTATTACCTCTCAGTAGAAAATAATGTACCACGGGGAATTTACAGTATAAGAAAAATGCTCTTAAATATTTGGGGCCATCTGAGCCACCCAAGGTAAGTGTTTTCTGGCAGTAGAGGTGTTATTGTTGCCATAGTCCTGCCACATGATGTTATTCTCCTAAGTAAAATGTAGTTCTCCTTATTAAAGAGCTCTGCTTAAGCCCAGCAGCAAGTAGCCATGATTGCCATCTCATACCTGCAACAGAAGAGATGGTTTTGAGGATCGTGCAGCAGTGGTAAAGTAAAAGAGCAAAACTGCAATCTGTGTTTCAAATAAAGCAGGTGGACTGCAATAGAAAGGAATTTTGTTTCTGACCATGCTCATAGAAAACTGAACAGTTGAAGCACTTATTGTTGATCAGAGTGACTGTAAAAGGCAAACTTGTCAGAAAGAACAGAAACATCCTATCACAAAAATAAGACACTACAAAAACACATCTATGAGGACGTATCTAACCCTAATGGTTTCATTTTTGCTATTAGCTGTCTTCTGTTTTTTCTTAATTGTAACTTGAATCTACTCATTGAAGATCCAGACTGGCAGTAAGAACAGCCACCATTGAAAGCCCAACAGCCAGACTATGTGGTGATTGTCGGGACTATCAACCACCTTCCAGACAGAAAAATAAACACGAAATTGTGTTTTCAAACCCCCAAACAATGTCTGGCTATACACATTCTTGGCCTTAAGCTCTGCTTTTAATAATGTAAATATAAAATGGTTCTGCATTAAAACTTGACAAAACTCCTTCAACCCTTATTCCAGGGCTCCCATAGTGAAGTTGAGGTTTTATGAGTGTAAGTAGGTTAGATCTGTAATGTTATTTTTAGTCATGTACTTACTCATGAGCAAAGGTCTTTTTAGATACAAACCAGGTGCAGACCAGCTGCTTTGTGTATCTGTGAAAGTGGCCCCAAACTGAACAAAAAAAAATGCAGATACCTATCTTGAAATAATAGCATTTGCATGTCGTACAATTCCTCCATGTTAGTCTGGCACAATATTTTTCCATCACTAAATAATTGGTGGACTCCTCAGCTAAGGTCAAAGCCATATGATACGATCTGCCCAAAAATGTTCAATAGTCTCCAAAGGGTGCCCCCATGGCTATGCCGGGGTGGCGGCGGGTCCAGCCCGCTCCTTCCCAGGTCCGTAGAGCATCCCCGGGGGAAGCGCAGGCACAGGGTTGCACTTCTGTGAGTGCTGTCATGGGCGGCCAGAGAGTTCAACACTGGGAGGGGGCAATCGAGCCCCCCGCCCATCCCCTGCTTATTGCCACGCTCACACACAGTTGGTACTTGCTGACAGAGCCATACAATAGCGGCATAGATAGAAAACCAGCAAATCCTGCCAAACCAAACAGGCTGTTTGAGACCAGGACTGTAAATCCCAATGGAGGTCAGTGTCTCCTTGACCATAAACAAACAATAATGATTAATATTAACACATAAATTTGTGTATGGGGAAGGGAAGTGATGCCTTAAGGAAAGCTACAATACTTAGTAATAACCTAAACTTCATTTCACATATCTCACAGCGATTTGCAAGTGGTAGCTTCTGAATAAAGGCTGGAAGCAATATTTCATTGGAAAAATATTATGCAGCCAGAAAGCAAGAACTGAGAGAAAGGAGCCTACAGCACTTCAGAGTAAGGGCTGAAAGTTTCATCCAATAGAAAAATGAATGCCTGTTGGTCTGGGGAAAACATAATGCGAAACATGTTAGCTGAGTGAGAAAAATGTTGATTGGGCAATATCAAAAGCAGCTGTGGTGTGACAGTGGAAAACCAATTAAATAAATGTGACATGGCAGCAAAATAGTCCATGTGGATTGGGGTCTGTGACGTTACTAGAGGGGACAGTGATGTAAACGTTGCTTACTAAGCTGTAACTGTGACGACAGCATCGGTGACTTGCCAAGGGGCAGGGGTGGAGGCATGGAATATGAGTATTACTCAATGTTTCTACATATCTTACTTTTATAATTGTGGTACATCCCTTAGCTTTCCAGTGCATCCCATGTCATGGTGAAGACAACTTACCAACACACGTAGTCTTGCTCACCTGGCAGTTACCTAATATTCTCCATTCCCTGGACTTCTCTTTGCATTTCTTGACACCAATCTTGAAAAAACAAACAAACAAACCACATAACACAAAAAACCTGATATGCATTGTGTTCTGCCAGACAAGAAAAGCGTTAGATAGATTGATTGTGCTGTGACTTTCAACTCAGTAAGAACATGATAAAATATCTATGCATTTTTACTATCAACAGCAGAAGGTCTTCTATAGCTGTCATTCTTCTGCTTTGAAAGAATATGCAGTGTCTGTAATGGGATGGGGTTCATTTCTTTTTGAGCTATTACTACAAGGTTAATCATTGCTCTGGGTATAAAGACCAAATACGGCACATTGCATCACAGGCTGGATGGATGAGATACACTGGCTATCAATGGTTTGTAAAGTGGCATGGGGTGAGAAACTGCTTTGTGCACTTGAAAATAATGGAAAGCCAAAGTCCAAACACAGAGAGAGCAAGCAAGGTTTATGTCCTTTTCATTTTTTGGTGAGTTTCTTCTTGAACAAAGAAACTAGTATTCAATTTTTCTGTTTATTTGAATCACTTCAAATGTTTTGCCAATGAGTCACTGTCAAGAGACTAGATGAAAAGACCTCAGCATAAAGAGATAATGTGACAAAGCAGTACAAGTTTATGTTCCAGATTATTATGCAGTAACTTCAATTTAATGCTAGGCTTCTCATTTTCAGTGTATGCTTGCAACAGTTCAGTCAAACACGGGGTTTCTTACACCCCAGAAGGTGTCAACAGTTGTGGTTCCTAAAGCTTTCTACATTTCCATAGAACGGGAGCAACTTTCATTCAAGCTTCCCTAACACTCTCCCACCTTTTCCTTAAGGGACTACTTCAGGATGAATGCATGGTTTAGTCTCCATGACCCACTCACTTGTTGGTGCCACTGTGGCTGCCAATAAGCGACTGAAATTAGTTTTAACTGCAAGGCGAACACTAGAAGTAGTTAGACAGGCACCAGTAATTCCTCCTTCACTTAATGTATATTTCTGCTACTGTTAATCTGCTTGAATCAGTGATGTACAGCTAATGGATTCAATAGGCTTTTTGCTTAAGTCTGATCAAGCTATTACTAATACAGCTGGGCAAAAATGTACAAAAAATACTTTGAATTTGAATATGACTTTTTAACAACCTTCTCTATTCCTAATGCCTACAGCCCACTTGGTTCCAGGTCAGGCTAATGTCTAAAGCAATCATCCCAAGCAGCAACGGGTTATCTTTGATGCCTACAAACCATTCCATTTGGTGTGCTTTCCATTTTTTGAAGAGCAGCTGGGAAAGTAATTGTTGGTGGAAACACATGGACACACTGAGCTTTAGCATAGCCAGGACTGCATTAGGCCATGTGGTTAACTTGAACTGCATGTGTTTGGATTCCCTGTCTTAATTCTGAACCCACAACATAAGGGGAGCATATTTCCCTGCTCCCACATCATTAATTGCAATCACTGTTATCCAAATAATCTGGTTCATAGATAAAAATTGTTTTAAAAAAAGTTGGGAGAGAGACAATAGATCAGCTAACAATAGACCAGCTAATCATTTAGGAAAACTCATAAAATAATAGTGACATATTAATAAACCATTCTGACTCTTGGCTTGTCAAGTATTTGGACTATGAAGTATAACAAATCCAAAATCCATCCGCTAAATTCTACTGACACCGAAACCTATAGGAACTCTGATTCTTGTGTAGGGTGACAGGTCAGTTCAGTGAGTTCAGCCAAGCACTAAGGCCTGAGATTTGGCTTCAGAAATTCTGACATGCCTCCACCTCCAAGCAATCGCAAAGGCTTACCAAGTGCTGTAAGTAGTCCAAGCGCAAGCCTCCGAATGAGCAAACAAGGCAAGAAGAAGCTGCATCAGGTTTTAGCAATAAAAACGTTGTTACTTTCTGCCTTGCACAGATTTCCTACGTGACAAACATCCGAATTAAACAGTTGCAATATTCAGCACATTTTTATCCAGATAAATATTGAAAACATATTTAATGCAATATTGAAGGGATTAGAGAATTCAGAAAAGGGAAAGTCTGACTAATGCTGCAGCTGTGCAGCATTCCAGTGAATCCAAGCCATTGCCAGCATTTATTAGCCACTCAGCCTCTGACAATAAACAATCTTCAGCTCATGATCATATATCCAGACTTATAGATCTACAGTATTGCTTACACAGACGCATTAACACTGTCCTGTCTATGCACCATGAATACTCTCAACCATTAGCTCTAATTCAGTGAGGCTGTTACAAAAGGTGTAGTTCATTTTTTTTATTTTAATGATTAAAGACAATTACAGTATACTATATTTTGTTGTATATTTACTTTTGTTTTCTGGAAGAATTACTATGGGCTGAAGTAAGTAAAGACCATTTATTGCTGACATTAAAATAAAGACACCAGCCATTTTACAAAATCAAATTTTAGAAATTTTAGTTTGGAAAAGATGGTTTTCCCCACAACACTTGGAATCAAACTGCTTAAAGTTGTGACAGTAATTGCAACAGGGAGCAGGTTTCCATCCATTGTAGTAAGCGTGCTTTGAAAAAGAAAATACCAGTGGCAATGACTAGTTTTGTATTTGCCCAGAGAAAAAAAAGTACAGTATTAGGAATATCAAAGAATCATCATTATATTATCCCATTAAATCAGATGAAGAAAAAATTCAGGGATCTTTTTCAATCGTTTTGTGGAATAAGTAATACAAGTTTTGGGAAGTTTCTTCCGTTTAAGCACGCACTCCACATTGCATTCAGATCACCAGGCACACAGGATGGACTCAGAAAGCCGCCTCTCTTATCTTCAGTCACCACCACATTATAAACTTCAGTTAAGAGCCTTATTTATATTTGGTAAAAAAATCAGCAGAGGAAGCAAAGAAAGAATTGTCATTAACTAAACAAAACTTCTCAGTGTGCAAGTGTTTTAGTTTCTTGAAATACCTGGTTTGCCAAGGATATGCTCAAGGGTTTATAACATGCAAGCCGAGACATTTGCATTGACATATAGCATTAAAAGTGAAATAATACCAGCCAAGACGAATCTCAGATCAGCCGTTCTGAGAATGGTGTAAACAAGAAAACAAGAATTATCTGTACAGGAAAAGAGACAGAAATGCTTCAATGCTTCTGATAATACAAAGCAGAAAGTCACAAGAGAGCTTCTCACTTGAAAATAAATATTTTTTCAATAAACGAGATAAAATAATTATTTGGCACTCTTTGTCTTCTGTTTCTCTTAGCAAATGAAGAATGAAATGTCACCGGTATTATCCAGCTATATTCTTGTCAAAGTTCAGCATATCAGAGAAAATCTAAAATAATGCCGAGAAAGAGATTATTGTCAGCTGGAGAGTGTTTTATTGTGGTACCTTGCTAAGATAGTTTTATAAATACAATCCAAGAACAAGTGGAAAAAGCAACAGAATCCTAGTAATATATGGAAGGATTAGGGTAAGAATAATACATCTATTTTTTGTTTTTACTCCAGCACTGAGTGTTCCAATATTAAATACAATGGGAAAGTATTTTAAAAGCATATTTTTCATTAACATCAAATTTTCCCTTCAGTGCAATCTCTGGGACATCCAGACTTCTAAAAATAATGATTCTCAAAGTAGTCTTAGGTGGTGAGAAGGTAAGCCAGCAACAGTGGGACCAAGTGCTCAATGGGGTCCCAACTAACATGAGCTCCATCCTGACCCCACCACAAGGGTGTCTGAGCTGCCAGATGTGCAGATTGTGAGCTGCTGCAGTTTGTAGTGCATTTTAAGACAAATATTTTGAGGTAAAACAAACTAGACGATGGTGCACCTTAAAACAGCACGTGGTACCTTACAGAAGGAATAGACAAGCAGCATAAACAGGTATAACTCATGAGCAGGACAGGCAGGTCTAGCTAACACTTTCATCCCAAATTGCCTGCACTTGCTAGTCATTATGTTTCAAAACATCCCTCAATGGGGGTGTTTTTGGTAAAAGATGGGCCCATATATATGCCCATGTCCAGGAGTTACAAAGAGTTGCAGTTGTATGGACTTTGACCCCTTGACCACTAAAGACAGCAGAGCAGAGATGTCAGAGAACAGCCCAGGCTGGCAAGAGACATCTCTGATCACACAGAGACATTGCTGAATCGTGCTTGAAGCTGAGCTGTGGAGCAAGAATGTTCAGCACAGAACTGGATACACCTGCCATGAGACAAATAAACACTGTTCTAGGGTATTTTTACTAAAACAAGCATTGTTAAGATACTGCTTCAACCTGAACCTGCTCAGAGGCACAAAGGTGGTCAACCAAACATGCTCAATGTTACAGTGTCAAAACAACTCATAACACTGATAGCACTCACATCCTCTTTCATTAATGACTGAAGAATACAGGAAATTCAAAAAACTGAACATTAGCTTTGAAAGTACCAACATAGTCAATAGTTCACATTTACTAGAATTTCACTATTTCAAATAGAATTCCACCTTGAAGAAGCAGGATATCACCCCTGAGTTCACATCAAGTTCAACTTGAAAAGCACAACGGTACAGTATGTGCTGCTGGATATAACAAAATAAATAAAATGGCTACAGCTAAACTGAGATTATCGAACCTGAGAGAGTTGCTGGAATCAATGATCTCCAATTGAAAGCCTACCACGGTGGTCTGATCCAGAGGACATTTATTACTGTATAAGGAGCACTAGCCCAAGAGACTAGACAAAACTCAATAAATACATTTTTCATTTATAAGTGCAGTGATAACCTGGACAGTCAACTAAGATCTTTTAACAACAACAAAAAATCATTCATTTCTTTGTCCTTTTGTTAAATCTTTTTGATGCTTCACAGAGGTTTAGGAGAAGCTGTGGTCAGGGATCAGGAGCTCAGATGCAACTGCCTGCAGGTGATAGTCATATAAAAGATAAAAGGGTCATAATACCATATGGCATCCAAGCAATCAAAAAGAACATTGGTAGAGAAGAAAAATAAGAGGAAAAAAAAAAAAGCCTGAGGTACACAATTCAAGTTGTATGTTTCCTTTAAAAAGAGATACAGAATAAATCCTACTTCCTTACCAGTATAAGTTACTCTTCTTTTTTAAATAACAAGTGAAATGAGGACAATTAAGGTAACATCTAAAGGTCAAAGTAAAAAAGCAACAGCTTCTAGCTTGTCTTTTCCAGAATAAAGGATAATATTTGCAAGTAAGATTTTTAGTAGTATCTGCCTAAAAAGTCACATCCTAAATAAATGCTATTATTTTTCAAATATGCAACACTACTGGGTTCTTTCCATTCTTGATATCAAGCCAAATATTTATGTATATAATATGGTTTCATCACTGCCATTCTAAAAAAAAAAAGATTCTTTGCACTAGGCCTTTCTTAATGAAACGCTGCTGAGATTCTCAGCTAAATCTTCTGACTTGGTTATGAGCAGAGTTCATTGTGGTTTTGAAGACCAATGTTACTTTAAATTAAAACTCAGTCAGATTCTCAGGATAATCCTTAATTGCTGAATGAAGAAACTGAAGATAAGGTTGAATAAGACTGTTGTAAGAAGCTGGTATTTTGTCATATACTTTTTGGTGATTGTTTCAACTCTTTTTTACATCTACAGGATATCACACTTTGGTAATCCTGTGACAAGAAATCATTTGAAGACTCACGGCTACATTTCTGATAATATCAGGCAAGGTTTGCACAGACCTTGCATTTCTTCCACGTCAGCTTAGGCACCTACATTGGAAGACAAGTCACTCCAAGCATCTTCTTAAAAGGATTCAGGCAACTTATATTTCAAGGCCTTTTAAAGACTCCTGCATCTTTGCACTTCATAGACTCCGAGCTGTTACACCCCAGGTGAAACCTTGAGCTAAAATCAGGTGGAATAAAACAGGTCAGAGATGGGACTTTGGACTGGACTTCAAAAGAAGTCTTGCATTTATTTCAAAAGTAGCTTAATATTAAGATTCTATCTCTTTCTCATTTCTTCGTCTTTCATTTAGAAGATGATAATTCTTCTCTAGCTAGCAGAAGTAATTCTTGGGAGAACTTCTTCAGCGATTTAAAACCATCTATCTCAGTAAGCAAGCACATAGACAGGAATATGTTAGGCACCTTACCAGCTGGCATTTTCTGTGCAAGTCAGGTCATTGGGAAAAATGTCCTGCTTGACGTTTGAGTGCTTCACAGAATTTGGAGCAAGTTTGAAGATCAAAAGCAAGACACAAATAACAATGAATTTGTGTGAATTTCTTATTTCATTAAAAATACTTTGCCCTGCTACTGTACTTTGTGTATATTCTGAATACAGAAGTCTTCCTAGGTTGGAGGGGAGGAAAACAAAAAGAAAAAAAGGCTCAGACACAGAAGTTTGTTTCCTAACATAATCAGAGGAACATTAAGCATATATATCTGCATTTGGTGATACAGGAAAAATCAAGGAAGATTCCTTTTTGTATTGCTCTGCATGTCTCCTTACAGCTCTGATGGAAGCCAGAAATACTATTATGGGTCAAAGAATATAGTATTCTGTGCACATTTTTGAGCCTACAAATGGATGTCAATTCGAAGGACTTTGTAATTTTTCTGACTTATCCATTAATTTCATTATTAAATAAAAGCTAAGGAGGCCTCACACTTTCACGGCCAAAACTACATTTCATTAGAAAGAACTTCCTAAAATTCCCTTTTGCTTGCAATGATGCAGACTGTTGAAGTGACTCTACCTGTTTTTTTACCAGCTACCACAGCTGACATTTTCCCCTCACGTTTGCCTTTGACTGGCATTGCTATGGCAGACATAAGTAATCATCTGGTTGGGAAAGTAGCATTAAGTATTATTTAATGTTATTCCTTTAATATGCGCTTTGTATGACTTAGCAACTGGCAATAAGAAGGAAAAACAGCATTATAGACAACCATCTGGCTTCCCACGAACCACTAACAGACCATCAATGAGAGTGACCACAGTATTTTGACACTTTATCCACTAGCACACTAACCCCAGTCAGAAGCCCTGGGAAGCCTGGCCTGAGAATATATGTTAACTGTGAGCAGACGTATCACAAATGCTTTGGAGAGGGAGCTACATTCACAAGTCTGAAGACTTAATCACTTCTTAAACCTAGAAATACTGCCTCTCTGCATTCCGCTGCTCTGGACAATTTGTCCATAGGTTAACTGGCTAAGTCCCCAGCAAGCACTCATTTCAACACAATATGGGAATCTCTGAATTAAATCATGTCCGTGGTATTCATTCTTTAGGAAAAAATAACTACTTTGTCTGCAAAGTAAAGTACTGAACCATGCTGAAGAGTTGCGTCAAATACAAGTGATTTCTGGCAAGTTAAACACTGGGGCAGACATTTTCAAAGCCTCATAAGGACCACAGATGACCCCTTCCCATTGTCATTAATTGACTATAAGGAATCCAGAGCCCATGTCAGCTTTGAAAATTTCTGAGTCAATGAGGGATATTTGTTCAAATCCTTATTTCATGCTTGGAGGGTCTATTCTGCTACAGTTGAGTAAAAACAGATATCGAGTTCACTTCAGTAGGTTTAGTCTCCTTCATAAAAGGGGACTAACCAGGATTCATGTCTTCCTATTGTTCTCTGTACAACCTTTATCAAAAAGTGCAACCGGAGTACCAACACCTGATGCACTCAAAAGAGGGAGATACACTGCATTGCTCTGACCTCATCATATCCTGCAGAGAACCATGAGGTTAATCCAGGGTAAGTGAGACTCTGATGTTTAGAGCAGGTCTGGTTTACAGCAGAATATTTCTCTCTAAATGGGGATGGGAAGAAGTGTCCAGAAGCGTTATTTATAAATGAAGATAAGTGCTGGCTAACTTTCCTGCCTTATGCTTATATCATCTAATTACTTTGGCATGGTGTTTCGCTCTTTCATGTTCCAAGTCTGCTTTGTGCTCTAGTAATTCACATCATTCTCCTTCCTATCTCTTACATTTTCTTTCCCCTCCCTTTAGATACACCATTAACAATCCTAAGTAAACCAAGATTCAGGGGTTTATATGTGCTCAGTGTTACATAATTTCTGCTCCCAGTTTCCAACCAACACTACTTATTTTTTTGGCTGCAAGACAACACACTATAATGGGCACAGTTTTAACGGGATCTCACAGACCTCCATGTCAATCTCAAAGCACCCCAAAAATAGTAAGAGCTATGAATCCCAATGGTTAGGTTCTATAATTTGTGGAGGGGGAAGTCTAGATCTATGAAATTTTTTAAACAACAGTGAAAACCGAGTGAGGTGAAGAAGGAATAAGATACAAAAGTTATCTGCTGTATTAATTGTCTTGTTATAGAAAAGGGCTTTTCCTCCAGTATAGTTTTTGGTTCAGCAACCTTTAGACTTCCCAGACTGTTTAACATCCTAAGAGGAGTGGTTTTCTTCACTTCGTCTCTGGCTGTGGGATCCTTCCCGTGCCTGTCAGTCACTCGGAGCGCTGCACCTTTCTTCAGCAGGGCCTTTTTTCCACCTCCATTTCAGAAACTTCTCCCAGCTGTGCATGCTCCATCACTCACAGGGCTGGACCTGCCTTCCCATCTTCTCTCTGTCCTGGGAGTTCTGTCGGACAACGGGCTGCAGATGAGACAAGGCAAAGAGCCAGACTTTCTAGGGAACACAACACATGGTAAACCACAAAGAAAGAAATAAAACAGGTACCACCGTGAACAGACTGGGATATTATTTCCAAAACTGTATTCTTTGGCATTCCCTAATAAGTGAATTTGCTAGAAATTTTTCTTACCAGCTCTGAAATGGAAAAAGACAGAGACAGCCCCAGGAGAAAATACCAGTCTGGTTGGAGCCTGTAATGGCTTGTGCGTAACTGCACCAAAGGGAAACCTCTGTGGTGGGGCAAGATGAATAAGCTGGACTAAAAAGAGATCTAAGAAAAGGTGGAAAATCATCTTCAGCTTCCTGTTATGAATAAGGCAAAATTTCGCCCTGTTTGACGCAAGAATAGGACTCTCAGCCTCCACAGCAAGGTCCTCAGCACTAACCCCCGTTCGGCTTTTGCTGCTGGAGTAGATGGCTTGGCACGGTGTAACAGGGCAGAAGCAGCTTAGTCCCCACTATGGAGGGCAAGGAGGAGCCTTGGCTTCATCCAAACACACTGTCTGCTCTCTTCCCTGGTCACGGAGTTGCTTTCAGCTTGAGCAATATAAATAATGCTTTTGCAGAGGAAGCCAACTTGTCCAAGTGTGAATATACACACATCTAAGTGTTATCTTCTACAGCACATTAAGTCAAATCTTCAAACTGCAACATGGTTTATGGCTTGTATGTGCTATTAAAAAGGTTTGTATGTGACCCAACTCTTTCAGTCTCAACATCTGCAAATCCCTGAAGCCTAACAAGATTTTTAAATGCTTCATCTGTTTGATCATCCTAACACTAACAAACAATTATTTCAACCTCACTACCTGTACCTCCTTCTTTTTGAGTTAACTGAGTTTTAATACTCTAGTAAAGTTTCATAAATGTGTCTTATGTAAAGGACATTTCCTAATCCCAAATTGAGGTAATGAGGTCTAATTCCTCACCCAAATTGTCTAATTACAGTGTATTAGAAAATGACAAATCTCCCTCTTCAAGAATGAAAAAATCAGCAGGTAGTTGGCAGAATAGATTATGTTTAATTATAAATATTTTCACTACGCTGTTAGTAACATGATTTAGGAAAAAGATTAAAAACATAATGTAAGTCTTTTATGCATCCATTTTTAAGCAAGTCTTTAGTTCTTCTATACACAAATGTGTATCCGGCTCTAGCACTAATTTGTTGAAACTAGATCAGTACCAGGGGAATCTTTGATCTGCACAATTATCAATTAGATAATTAAAATCAGAAGAGTGAAGATGCTTTGAAGATTTATTAGTAACTTAATTTATTCTCAGTTATTAATTTTCATTGCATAAAATTGAAAAAGATGAAACAACAAAGCATGCATGCTGGCTCTGTAGCAGTCTTTGAACTAACAAGTCTCCTATGAGTTCCAGGATGTATATTCTGGGTTATCTAATTATATAGTACATGTATTTGTAAGAAAATATAGGCAGAGTCTGTGAGAGATAGATTTGTGATTAGTATTGTAGCAAATAATATATCTATATTTCAGGTTTTATGAAAAACCAGACAAGTTTTGAAGTGTTTAATTATATTTTCTCTTGAAATTTACTATAAAAATGCCTTCGCCCTAGAGTAAGAACAGGGTGGATGCTATCATTCCAGTGCAGCCTTTTTTCTTTACTACTATCTATTGCATTGACGGGAATTAAATGTAAAACATCTGGCAAATCAGATCATCTTACGACTACACACAATAGCCTGCTGCTTAAAATGAAATAATGGAACCTCATCCTTTCTTACATGGATTAAAAAAAAAGAATTTTAAACTTACTGCAGTCTATTTGTGTTTACCAAAGATGCTACGCAGTGAGATGGTACTTTCATGTGCAAAGGTACACGTCCCACATGATTTTCTTCCATTTAGGGACAGTGTCTACTCTAGAGTTACTCTTTCTGTGAGGCTGAGTATAATTAACTAATCCAAGTTGTTACTTGGAAACTTAAAGGATAGAAGAAATCTCTGAACTAGCTGACATAGTGAAATGACTGGAAAAATTAATATACAGGTGGTAAAAATATATATATATATATATATTGTTTATGGAGCACTTGAAACAGCTACAAGTAAGAAAACCAAAAAGGCTTAGCCTACTTTAAACACTTAGATACATGAAAGACACATTGGGTATGAATACCACCAAAAAAACCACTGGCTTAAGTTTTTGAGGGTAAAGAGTTTTTAAAAAAACATAGCGCAAGACAAAAAAATGGAGACTGATGCTGCATCTGTAGATTATAAACTTTAGAAGGAGTTAAAAAATTTTCAATTCAGAAATATTTTTCTGGATTTTATAAGAAACCAAAGTATTTGAGGGAGTTGGGGGAAAGGGGGGGGGGGGGGAAGATTTTTTGAAAACCATTTCTTGAAAAATTAGAAACACTAACAGCCCTGCGGTCTTTCTGTTACAACTCCTTTCCAAAACCAAGGTCCTTTCCACCAGAATGCTCTGAGGCAGTATTTGTGATCCATCTCAGAAAAAAGGAAGCAAGTCAGAGCATTTCAGCAGCAAGCCACCAGCCTGATACCAGACTGAGTTTTATAATTTAAATATCATAGAAAATTACTAGAAATGAAGCTATGCATCATAACAGCCACATAAGTCTACCTCCTTGATGAAAGATTTAAAGATCTCTATCATTCAAGATCTGTTTGCAAGCCCAATTTTGAAGGCTTATGTCAAGTGTTCTGTTCATTCACCTCATGTACCCAGACGAGGGTACATCTACAGCGATTTGTTCTAAGAATCAACCTTTCCACCACCACCTCATACATGTGATATTTTTAGTATTTTCTGGTTTCACTTAGGAGAGAAATCACAAAAAGATCGCTTTTCTTATGTCTTTTTCTATGTATTTCTGTTGCCATTGTACCTTAGAAGGAAACCATAGCAGAAAAACAAAGCACAGCAGGATAATAAGCATCTGGACCATAAACAAGGCTGAGTTACCTCTTCCATTCAGATGAGTATTTAGGTAAATGTTACGTTAATTGGAAGTGATCAACATGCCTTTGAGCTAAATGCAAAAACCTAGCCCAATGAACTGTTATCGCGAAAGTGAAATAGAAAGCATCAGCTATATCAGGTGGAAAAAAATCTCTTTCTAATGTCATGGAAATGAGTAAAGACAAGAGTTACAACTTCTACTTAAAGCTCTCCAATATGAACAGTAAGTGGAATGGCAGAATCTCTGGCATTCACCAGGAAAAAACAACCCACATTTTGCTAAGTTAATTAAATGGTTTTGCTGCACCATGGATCACTTATTGTTCAGAGCGGTCAGTCACTATTGCCCAGCAAGCATCATCATAAGCTATCCCTCTCCTCCCTAATTTGTTTCAACAAAGCCTACACTATCCTGCTTTTTATTTTTTAATTAGCATTCTGAAAGCATGTGCATGCTGCTGTGTCTTTCCTCTGGAAAAAGCTGGGGAAGACCCTGGCAGCAGCAGCAGCCGCCTCTGTCCTTATTCCATGGCTGGTAGCTGGCTTGGCCACCACTGCAGACTGGGCAAACAGGAGAGCTTCCTCTCATATTCAGGTACTACACAGTGTATTTTCCACATTGCTTCTGGACAGTAACAGAGCCAGCAAGGTCTCGATAAATGAAACGTCACTGTTTTAAAGTTAAATAAATTAGTTTTAATTTGAGAAAGTGTTTGCTTGAGAACTCACAAAATTTTCACTCCAATATATCTTTCCCTTTCAGAACAAAGTCTGATCATTTAAAAAAATGCTGGAAATGTACCTCAAACTTGAACGTAGTAACTCTGAATTACTTTCCAGTAACTCAGAATGCAAGGGAGCATTTCCAGTGATTTATGCCATTCTGATAACTTGGAATGGTCAGGAACTGAGTTCATGGCTGCTTTGCATTCCCAAAGTGACACAAAATAAATGGATTGTACTAGGGAATTCATCCTTTCTTAAGTTCTCTTCTCCCTTCTTTCACCATGTTATACCAAATAACTAATGCGTAAAAAAACTTTTACTGAAGAAATAAGAAAGTCATACATAAAAGTTGCAATGTTGCTTCACTGGAAAATTTTCATACTCATTTTTTCTTTCTTCCGAAACCCTGTCTGGTAATCCATCACAAATTCATTCAGCCATGAAAACATGCTTAGTGCTCTTAATGCACAGCGCATGAAAACTGTGGTGCAATTTTCCAGGCATACACCCCGTGCACACACACACACACGCACGGCTTTAGCAACCGGGTGGGGAGGTATATGGCACAGCGAGGGGCTGGCAGGACACTCCCTTTTGGTGCAAAAACATAACTGAGCAAGGAAAGAGGAGGCTGTAAGTTTGTTCCACAGACTGCCCGCAACAGGCAGAAGAAAACAACGTGCTTCAGCCAAAACCAACAAACGCGTTGCTCCTCTCCTCTGCTTCCCAAGTCCTCTGGGGCAGAGCGAGAGCATCCCGTAAGTCAGAGCTGTTAAAACTACCGACAAATCTGCACACAAGTCCTATCCTAGCCAAAAGCGTGTGCTACCGATCTGTGAGTGGAACTCGCTCTTTGGGGGGCTTGTGCGCGTATGGGCTCCTTGTAGGACCAGGGAGAAAACTGCACTATCTGATATGTATACATCCACTTACACAGAAGCTCAGCAAAGAGGGTAGAGCTCAGAGTCCTAGGAGGGAAAATGGGAGTAACAGTTTCCTGAGGACTGCTAAGCCAACACACTATTAAATGTACCGTCTAACATTGTTCTGTTCTTCCACTCTTGCAGCTACCACATGTGATGGACAAAATCCAAGTTAAACACTCTCACCAGAGCATGCTCCAAGACAGACGACTGGGCCTCGGGCTTCGCCAATACAATGCACTTCTATTCTCTATTTATTTTTGTAGTTCAAAGACCTGGCAGTAGCCCATTTGATGCCTGCCATAAGGACCAGTGCACTCTTGATTATTGCCATGAGATTTCCAAGCCCACAGACGGAATGTATTCCAGCGTATGCCAGTCACCAAGATAGACTACGTACAAATAGCAGCGGGATTCTCTGAAAGAAAGAAAAAAGCCAGCTCCCATTTCCACTTTGAACCCCCCCGTGATAGGCTGCCAACTTGAGGACCTTGCTTTAATCACAGCAACCACATGAAAGAGTTTATTCTGTTTATCTTGGTTCATTTAGGAAACCAGTGATAAGTCTGCCATGAAAAAATTCCATCTTCTCCTGGAAGCTGGCATACTTGTCCCAAGGTACGGGCTTTGATTTCATTTTAAGTGCAGTTATTTACAGTCATATCACAGAGTGCACGAGTTTTCTCATTCTACCAGATGACTTCTTTTCCCTAATAAGCAAGCTGTGAATACTTCAAAATTCCTCTCAAGTACAATGGCATCTCCGAGTGGAAGTGGTGGGAAAAGGGCAGCAGATCCTCCTAAAGCCAGAGCTCAAATCTGCAGGCTGCATCCTTGATGTGTGCACCCAACAAGAGGTGCTGAAAGAAGAGCTGTGGCCCACAGATGGGAGGGGACGAGCTGTGTGATGCAAATAACCTTTTTTCCTCCCACTAGGCTTTCTGAAGCAAATAGGATCAGTGCAATATTAAATAAAGATATGAGTCTGGCACCCAGCTATGAATATGAATATGAAGATGGAGTATTACTTTGCCATGGAATAGTAGTAACAGAGAAAAACAAAGATGCAGACTAACCGTAGACAAAATCATATAACCCTCTTCTGCATGAGCTACCTGTGGGTTTTAGGCTGTGGAGTATTGTGGATAACCAAACAGGTACTCTTGTCCCTGTAAATCAGAGCAGTATATATACTTTTTAACTTTGCTACCATCTATAGACTGCTGGCTGCTCCCAGAGCTGTTTGTGGTGTAGCCAGATTCCGTACTGCTGTCGCAGCAGTTTTCTGGGCTCACTAACTACCTGATAGGGTTTAAGTGTCAATGAATGCAATCCTCTCTCTGCTAATACAAAGTTTTAGAAGGTGTGAAATGGCTGACAGGTTCTTTTGAAGCCAGTGGATGTAAGGTAGTGGCTGTGGTGATGATGGGAGTACGTGCTGGAGACTATTTAGGCACAGGTTGCTAAAGAACTTTGAAAGCAGATGGTAGCAGTCTGCTGTAACCGAGTGAAAGACATTTATGGACGTATTTGATTCCGGGAAGCTACATGAAGCCTCAACTTCTGGCAAAGACATAAATGGGAATGGAGAGGAAAACTCGTATTTGCAGAAAGATGCATAATTTTCAAATTCTGAAGGATCATTATCTTCAGCACAACCATTTTTCCTCTTGAAATGTAGGTTATATTACTACATTTACTTCTGACTTCTCAGCCCTTGACACTCATAATTCAGTTTTCCCATTTAAAAAATTGCTGAGGTCTCCATGCTGATATCTCAGCAAACACAGTATTTCATCTCTAACTGTATCCTGTTTAGTCTGGATTTGTTCATGTTCACAAGCAGTAGATTTGAAATACAGTCTAGCAGAATAATCAGTAATAAACACACAAAAGTGACAGGCAATAATTTCATAGTTTTCATGGGAGATAACGTAAGATATTTTGCAAAACTTTGCCATATCATGCGATTGTGCCAATTTATCTCTCGCAGTAAGATAGAGTTATTCGTATTGCGGGATATTAGGAGATGCTACTATAAATCTTGCAGTATCTTGCAAATGTGCAATTACTCTTCACAAGTGCCCAGATGGGGATTATATCTCATTACATCAAGTGCTATGCAAAAAACAAATGTCTGGCTGTAATTAATGGGGTTGGAAACTTCAAGAAGAACAGATCCACTGATGAAAAAAACACAAATGGTCCGAGTTTCAGCTTGAATAACAACTCAAATGACTGGATGTTTATGTTAACCTTGTCCAAAGTATGTAATCATCTTGAGAATGCAAAACTGGACTGAATCACAAGACTGACCTTCCTTGCAAGTTTTCCACTATGTCCTTTGTCTGGGTGTCTATCCATTAGAAATATGTCCTCTCTCATGCTACAGTAGCAGTTAGAAAAAAAGGTCCATTTTGATGGAAGCTTAAAAGAGGTATTATTATTAAACAAGTTCCTATTTCATGTGTGAACCAATTCCCTCAAAAATCTAGACATGTTGTTTGCTCACATAGGTATAACATGGTGTTGCCAAATTCTCAATTACAAGTCCCAACCAAATTTTCCAACACAAAACATTCCCATTCCCTCTGCCTGGAACCTTAAAACATGTCACTGAATGATACATTTCCTTTATATACCGCTGTAGTATTCTACAAATAGACATCATCCCTGGATTATCCTGCTCAAGAACTGCCTGTGACCAATCCACACACTGCAATATTTCAATTTCATTTGCCCCAGTAACAGATTTCTGCAGAGAAACGTCTTTGGATGATCTCAAGTGCAAGCCAGAGGTAGCCAGCTATACAGGCTTGGGTTTTTCCCTGAACTTTTCTGTAACATAGGCTCAGCTGAGTATGTATTCAGATACACTTCTATTAAAAGTGACTTTTAATATTAGTCATGAACGGATCTTCATACTTCTAAAATTTTTTTCCCTTAGTGCAACACAGTTAAAGAAAATTGCATCTGAATAAAGTTATTTGCATTGTCTGATAAACATTTTGATTAAACACACCAAGTGTTGATCAGTCTCTAAAAGATTTTTAAATGCTTTGCGATGTGAGTTTTCATTTTCTCTAACGTATTTCTCTATGTATTACATCCATTCCAAAGGAGGCATGGGACAAGTCAGATCAGATTTTTAGGTGTAAAGTGAAAACAGGTGAAATTTTTCATTCAAGAAAAATGATCTTTTTATAAAAGAAGGCTTTAAATTTACAATTCTACCAATTTTTCTCTCATTCTCAGAAGTGTTGAGAAGCAAAATTGAAAGTAATTCCTTTTCCTTTCTATAGGAAAAGGAGTCAAAACCCAGAAGTGGGTAAATTCCACTTACCTACTTTTAACTTTGGCCTTAGCAGTATCATTTGTCAGTCAGAACCAATGTCAGGATTGCACACTTATTAACTGAGTTTCTGTTATTGAAATCCTTGCAACCCTTACTGATGCGTAAAGCCATAAAGCGTGGAAGCACACATTCTTTTTGAGTTTTGTAGAACAAGTAACCAAGAAAACCACCACCCTGCCTCCCTTTCCCTCCAGCTCCCAAAACCTGTCTTGAAAATGTTTAATGACCCTAACCTTGCAAAACCACTCTGCAAATGGATGCCACTTCTTAAACAGGCTGTCATAAACACATGATGAACAAGGGAAGCTGTAATGGCTATTTTCAGATGGATGGCACCAGTTTCAGAGAAAACTTTTTTTAAAAAAAGGCATTTGGATCATCCTTCCTTATATGCACCTACATCAATCCACCTCAGCTTTCTTTACAACACAAAATGAGCAAGTGATGTCCAGCATCATGCCTGGGCTTTCTGCTAGATGGAGAGGAAACGTCCTGCAGGCTCTGTGGACCAGCAGCTGCCACCTAGCAAGGACTTGGCTGACTGTGGGAAACCGCAACCCTCACATTTATTCTCCCAACTTACTAGTTTGCTCTTCTGACTTCTTGCAGTTTCTTCTGTCCAGTCTGTGCATAATCAACTTTCTCTAAATAGTGCTTCGGATGTGAACCTCAGGTTTTCTTCTTGCTAGAATTCCTGCTTACTTAGCCCCACTCCCTGTAATTTTATACCTGTTATTTCTGTCTAACACTACGCTCTTACTAGGGAATTGAAATGCTTGCAGTAATTGGCCCTAATAGTTGCCCTTGAAATATTACTGCTGTTTTATGTTTGAGAATACCAACTCTGATGAGATATGCCAACACTTAATTTGTACTTGAACCGTGCAGTAGGTGAGTTGACTTTGATCACCTTAACACTTAAAAAAAAATAAAACTAACAGAAATCATATACTGAACAATGTGTATAAAGATGCTGAAACATCTCTGCATTCTTGAACTCTGTCTTTTTTTTGATCTGTGCAGCTTCAAACAGGATAAGAGGCATTTCGTGCTATTTATACACAGCCTGTTTAGGAGAATGTCCCTGCAGCTAGCAGAATATGACAGTGTATTCTTAACAAGAAATACACAATACTAAAATGCTGCTCTGATTTTTTCGTGGGTAGGGAGTTAACAAGACAGAGCTCTGCCTACAGATTAACTAAGAAAGTATTACCTGTATCTAAAGATACGCTCTTACTTTCACTAAAACAGTATAATGCAAACCAGAATAAAACTCTGGCTGTATATTCACAAAATAAATTTTTTTTCCACCAGAAACTAGAATAGTTTAATGTGTTGATTTTTACATCCTGCTACAGTCCTTTAATAAAATCAGCCTGGAGTTTGCAGGGTTCAGCTATTGTATTTAAAAGGCATTAGTGTCCAGATCGTAAATTTGACCATTTCTCCCTCTCTCCAGCCCTTAACAACAATATTACAACAGAAAGAAAAAAACCAAACTGTGCTTGTTAACATACTTACAAAATTTTCAACCTAAAAAAATTGTGGTTTTATATGTTCTACTAATTTTTCCAACAAAGCCAGCAGAATACATTTCTAGCACTTGACTGAGGTTTCCAATCCAACAAAGCACTTAAATACATGCTTAATTTTGATCTTCCAAGTTGATGCCTTGACATCAACTGAAATACCCAAGGCAGAACTGGAGAGAAATAGTAATACTCCCTGACTAAAAAACAAACAAAACTTTGAAGAAATTAATCCCAAATCTGTACCCCCAGAAACCTCTAAAAATACTTACTCTTTTCACGGAAGTTAGAAACAAACAGAAAGTTCTGGACTCCTGAATGCATGCCAGGAAAGCTCCTGTCATCTGCCAGAAAATGAACTTATAGCAGAGAAAAAGGTGGCTTCAATAAGCCCGAGAAGGGAGCAATAAAAGCAACAAGATTATTACGAACAGCCTGGTAGGTAGTAATTACAGCCATAAAACTGTTGCTATTTACTCACTCATTTTTTTATAGCTATCACGGCAAAAGAAATGGGAAAAGGATGATGAGATGGTTTTGAGAAGTTCTAATCATTTGAGAAGCTCATCATGTTCAAGAGAGTTGTTAAGAATGAAAGGACGAAAGAGTTCACTAGGAAATTTGATAAATGGGCAGTCTGCTCTATTTTTTGAGGAAACCTGATAAAGACAAATTTATGTGCTGTGTGGGGAAAAAAAGTCAGTATAATTTTGTAAGTGATGAATTTAGAAATGCTTCTTGAATGAATAAAAACATCAGTAACTATGGAAGAGTTACCTAACTGAACCCAATACTTGTATTAACACTTTAAACATGTCATTGTTAACTCCTGATAACCACTCTGCTGTAAGTAGCTTCACTGGGTCAGGGTAAAGAAAATATCTTAAAACTTATGACGGAAAGATAACCATAACTTTTGTTTGATCCTGTGTTACAGAAACTATAAAACTGAACATCAGAATTATAAATGTTTTGAAATCTAAATAAAGTCAAGGAATACAAACTGAAAAATGATTCTCTAACCCATGAAAACTCATACACGGAAGATCAAAAAACTCCACTGAACATCTGAAAAAATGCAGTATTTCTGACGATTTCATAACAATGTGAAAGACCCAGACCTAATGGGAATTTCATGCTCAAACTAGCTGTGATATTGCATAGAAAGTTGTCAAAATTAAAAATTCCTCATAGAATACAAAGTGTGAAGATTTACATTGGAACAATTAAAACATATAATTAAAAAAATTAACAATTTATTCAAATAAAATAGTTCATAATTACTTATTCCTAAACGTAAATGAAAAATAAAATTACAATTAATCATTTCATAAGAAAATTTTATATCATTGAAACAAATCAAGAAAATAAAACAAGTCATTAAAATTTTCTTGCATTGAAATGTTAAAATTAATACCTTCCTGTGAAACTTTTTAATCTCTATGAAATTCCATATTCTGATAAAAATTTGTTCTAGAATTTTGTTTCATCTTCACTGCAGTGTAATAAACATTACATAAAGAATTTGAATGTTATGAAACAGAAGTGCCAGAGGGAAATTTTAAAATATCCTTGTGATGCATTATAGCAATGACCAGACATACAATTTGAAAATCAGGTGTCTTCAGAATATTAAAAATCCTGTACTTATGTTAACTTCCTAGGTAGAGCTGGGATTTTCAGAGACTAATTTTCAATATAAAGTGAGTATCTAACTTTCTAGGACGAGCTTGTGAAAATTACAACTGTATAAGGAAGGAACTGTTGAAAGTTTTTATTGTAATAGTCTTGATGGAGATGAGCCAACCAATTCATATACATATTACAGCACAGTGTGTCAAATGTATTATGGTTAGATGTTTCAACAGATTGCTGAATCTTTCACTTCCATAGCTCAGTTTCAAATATGATCAGATCGAATGCAGTCACCACTCCTAACTTTTCAGTGATTACAGAAATGCCTGTAAACTAATTCCATGGAAAATAGAGCTAATTGTTAATTCCCTATTTTTTTTTTTAAATAATATTTCAACTAAAGGCCTAGTTTTCTTTGGCAAGCTTTGTAGGTAAGATGGTAGTGCTGCAGGTTCTTTTTATTCACTGTGGAAATTTTTACTGCTTTGAGAATTCAAAACCAAAAAGAACAATTAAAATATAGCTGTCGACTGAAACTGATGGCCAAGATTTGTTCCAAAGCAATCCGTGCCCCCTCTGAAGTCTTTTGTTACATCTCACAGATTTGGCATGTTGACTTGTCTTTTCGGCCACAGAAGCTACAAGAACTTAAATATAAAGAACCATTCATACAATTAACTGCTCCATAATGAGTCATAACAGTTCAGGCGCAGCAAGGCCACCACAAGCTCCCCAAGCCAGGAAAGACCTGCGACCAAGTGCAGCTACAAACGCATCTTGTACAGTCACTTTGCTTTTCTGTGTTTCAAGGCAGAAGTGCCCAAGGAATGCTTTGCATTCCTCCTTAGCTTGCCATAACTGAGATAGTGACTTAGAAGGAAAGAACATATTTTGTTGTTTCACAAAGCAGTTTTAAAGGACTACACTTGAGGTTTTGCCCAGAGGTGCTCAGAAAGAGAAGGATTAACATTTTCTAAAGGAAGGTAAAGTAATATGTGAAAATAACATATGTTTGTAATGCGTGTGGTTGAAAAAGTAAACGAAGTTTCAAGGTTTAAGAAAAAAAATCAAAAGGAAAAATGTATACCTAACCATCTAATTAGATACAAATAATTCATGCATTCTTCCTGTCCTAATGTCGCTTTAGAGTTCAATGCCACAATAGAAGAATTTTTTTAATGTAACAGCCATATACATAGCCAGGAGCTTTCCACACCACAGTAGAAGGTTGGGCTGGGTTGAATGCTCTGTTAGTGGGAGCAGATACCAAGAGGAGCTCAAAGAATATGGTGCCTTCAAAGTCTGTTCTTTTAGTATTCTTCCTACACATTTGCTCGTCACCAGCTAAATAGTGACAAGAGAAACTATTCCTAATTAAACTAGGAATTAGTCTAGAAACCAAAGCCAGCCTAGTTCAGTAATAACATTAATATCCAATAACTAGGTCACATTATCCACAATTACTATAGAGACTACAGAGTTCCTTGTGGAAAACAACTTTCTATCCTATCACAGGACATGAATAAAACCTGGGATGTATCTGGTTCAATAATGGATTCGGTCAAGCAGAAAATTAACCAACACACAGTCTAGCCACTAATTCAGTTAAAATTCCTGCAGTATCTCAGGTATCGGTTTCAATCAAACCACCGGGGAGAAAAAAAATCCAGAGCGTTGTCTCATAGAGTGTTTGGAGAGAAGAGAATTTCATTCAGAAATGAAAGACTAGGTGCTTTCATCTACTGAGCAGTGCTCAGTACAGCAGATAGGCAGGATGGGTACCAGGGACATTCTCTTGGCTCTAATGATCCTTCGGGTAAGACTGGATTTGCTATGTGTGCCTCATGCCCATTTGGGCATATCCTCCAACATATTTCCTAAACCCAGCATGGGGAATCTTGGCAATTATCAGAGGAGTGCTCTCTGGCAATGAATTCTGCATGTGGGCTAAGCAAATTTAAGAAGATCCAGATCACGGAAGTCCTTATTATTTCAAATGTCTTCCAGCTGTTTTCTGTCAATCACAGTACTTTAGCACACCATGAAAGTACCATGTTGCTGAGAACCTCTGATGCTGCAAAATATTTTCAGATGATGAAGAGCAAGAATCTATCAGAAAGAATATACTCATACCCGCTAAGGAAAACTTGAAGCAAAGGCTATGCCTAATCTGTCTAATCTGCACATAAAGGGTATTAAGGTCCTGATCTCACAAATTTCCAGCATGCTCCAAACCTACACTACAGCCTTCAGGACTGTTCTGCTTCGCATGGAAACAATATATGACAAGGAGGAAGAAATCTAACATTGGTTTGTTCCCCATCTGTAGCCATAAGTATCCAGAGTCCCACGGTTCAGATATCGCTAAGGATGACTTATATTGTACCAATTTTTTTTCTCACATTATTAGAAAAAAACTTAAAATATCAAAAAAATCCAAAGCCAGCCATCAGTAAGTGTAGATAAGATAGCACACTTACTTTCACTGATTTACACAGTAGTTAAGACACCAGCTTCTCTCTCAGCAGGAGAGAGTGGCTTGACTAAGTTGTTAGTCAGGCTTGAGAAATACGTCTTTCCTTTTTTAAAAATATTTCAGTATGTTACCTCAACCTTTAAAAATAATCAGAATGAACAAAACAAAGGAAAAAAAATATAGTTGAAATTGTTAATCTTTAACTGATTTATTTATTTCTTTTCAAGGCTTAGACTAGCTGTGATGAAATGCCTTACTATGATATATGCAATCAGACATTGGCATGTCTGCTCAGTACTTCTGGGAGATTATGTGGTTATACACTAGACAAATGTCAAGGTCCTCAAATTTTCACCGAGGTACATTCCCTGTGGTTTCATTGCAGAGGTCAAGATTTTAATTACCAGGGGGAAATGTATTTTTAAGGTGGGATTATGTATTTATAAGGTTTTTCATTGTGGTTTACTATTTCTTGTAATCAGCATTGTTAAAAGCTCTAGTAATGTATAATGTATTAAAAATCGCCTTTTTCTTCAGTTGTCTTCAAAAATTTATTCTGTTTTGCAAATGTATCTTTTCTCCGTAAAGTGGTTACAAGTCAAAATGACATGCATCAGCAGCCTTTAAAATAAAAATAAAGCTGTTTTCAAAACTGCTTCCCTCATACTAAAACACAGTTTGAGAGAAGTGTAGTTTTCAATTTGCATGGTAGAGATGCAGTAACCAATTGGAAGGCAGTCGCTGCCAGGAACATTTGGTGTCAATTACAGCAGGGCTGGAGAAAATGAAAAACAAAAAAATAAAAAAAAAAAAAAAAATTTTTTTTTTTTTAGAGAAACTGGCGAAATCTCACGTTTTTCATGCGTTTCTCACAAGTGAGGATTTCCTGCATTTTCTGTTCTGTCAAAAGGCAGTTTGTCCCAGCAAAATGTCAAGATGTCTTTATCTAAGTAATTGCCCCACTTGCATTCTCAGCAGACCAGAAAGTTGTACTATTTTCATGAGTAATAATGAGAATACTAGAATGTGATTATTAAATGCAGGCATCTGAGGGACAGAAATTGTAAAAACGGAGGACAATTTTCCACTTACAGTTATTTAAATGGCTGCCACTATTATTCCTGGAACTGTCCCATGAGTGCTGCTATTGGTGGCCACATACCTTAGAGCCCAGCTCTGTTTTTATGCCATGAGTAACTCACCCCACGAGCAGTCCCACTGATTTAGCTCCCCACCCTTCCAACACAGCTATGGGCCAGAATCAGGCCCTTATGATCTAACAAAAAAGCTCTCACAGTGGATAAGTAGAGGTGTTGCACTTTTCTTAAAAGCATTTTTTAGGCTATAATAAAATATACGTGGACCATAGTTTTCAGTTCATAAAGAAAACTAGTGCTTTCTGGGTTGAAAAAATGACCTCCAATGAATAATAATGTCCTGGCTTGTGGCTTCAGAACTTGAACCCCACAGGTTTTCACCTTTTTCAATCCCATAGAGCAATTCCTTTCCCCATAAACTCAAGCTCCAGCCCACATCAGTTTTATTACATACCTTTAAAATGTCGTTTTAGGCTAAAAATGTGCTAAATGAATTTTAACTATGTTCTACCAATCATAAAAAGAAAACTACATATAGACCTCCACAGACAACATAGACTACAGAAATTGTGTCACGTTGGGAAAGAAAACAGCCACAGCTGTTCATAGACTGCCGATGAACCAGCAGTGAGTCCATCAAGCTATTCTTCATTCCGCCAAAGAAAACGAGTAATTTTTCTTTCGCTCCTTGTGCTCCTAGCACATGGAGGCTGCGTTGCTGTGGGTATAGCCAAAATGATCACACTTGACTTCTGAGCATGCTGGGTCACCCATTATACAGCTGGAAAGACACCTCCTGGAGTGAACTGGAGGGTGAGAGGGTGTTACTGGGAGTTACTAGGGAAGCACAAGTTTCCCTGCAAATGAAGGTCTATGGCCTGGCATTAGCAAACTCCAAGCAGACAATTTGTTGTTGCTAAAAAAAACCAAACCAAACCAAAACAAAAAAAAACACCCCAATAAACCCCTCCCCTCCCCCCCCCCAAAAAAAAACAACTTTCTTGAGCTGGCACAGTCTCCTGTGTAAGTTTTGCAATCTTGTATCTCACCAGAGCTATAAAAGGAAGCCCAGAATGTGATCTCATTTCCACCACATCTGGAATGATTCCACTGGAGTCACTAAAATCCCTCTCTTGTGCCTCCAGAACAACAGGCTGCAATTACTTCAAAAACTGTTAGCCACCAGAAAGGGTGGTAGGAATTCTCCTTTTCTAGGGACATATTTGGCTAAAACATGCAAACCCATGTCCTATACATTAGACATCTACCTACTTAAGCAGGGTAGTAGCTTTTGGAGTTGCTACAGATCCCTATTTCACTCCATTAAAATTCAGATAATTTCATTTTCAGATGCCTCATGGGTTGATTGCAAAGTACAAAGTCACTGAAGTTTTTAGCTCTTGCTTCTAGTCATAAGGTGCTCAACATTAATGTGAAGCTTCATTACACATGAAAAGCTACTGAAAGTAACTTACATTTTTTCCTCCCCTCTCAGACAATACATCTGGGTCCTATAGCAATGAGAATAACTTGAATTTATTAGTGCAGTGTGACAAAAATTACTGCAAAGTATATTCTTTTCAAAAGGTCATAAAATTTTCCTTAGAAGAAAACACAATTTTCTGTAATTCTATGTTAGCTCTGATTATCAGGATTTCCACTACTTTCAAAAGTAATTGCTGCTTTCATTTGGGAGGATAGCTGATGGGATACATTCTTTCACAGTAAAATTAGCATTAAAATTAAAATGGCATTCCAGTCTGGTATCTTACTAGCACAAATCAAGCACAACCAGTACAAGTCATCATATAGCCATCTCAAACTAAAGGCCCCTAATACACCACCATTTAGTCACACTTATTTATTTATGTGTTTCTAGAAAAACTTCACATATTTCTCTGCACAGGACACATTTCTTGGTCTAATTAACATCCCTTTAATCTTTACTATTCGATATTTTATCAGAAGATGTGTGACAAGAACTTATTCTTGACTTTAATGTCTCAATGAAATTAAAGGTGTTAATTCTATTTATAAACAAGAATATTAAAACTGAAGGGAACTGACATGACAATTTCTCTGGTCACCCACTGCCAAGACTGTTTCTAATTTTACTTTGGTGAAACCTGGGAAATATGTTGTTAGCACTTCTCTGTCTCCTTCTCTGAGTATTGTTAGAGAACAGTTGGTGTAGTCTTATTTTATTTATTTCATTCAAAAACCTCCTCACGTTCCCTTGGCTTATTTTTTTTTCTTCTTTCTCCTCTCACCCACTCCCAGTCATAAAGCTTTCTGTAAATTATGGTAAGCTTCACAGCTCTGTGGATTTAAAAAAAAAAAACTCATAAAATAAAGCCCCCTTTTTTTTTTTTAAAGCAGAACACATGCAGGGTGCTTAAGAGATATGTGAAAATGCTCTCATTTGACTACCCTCATTTGAGGGCAATTTTTGGCAACAGACAAAATTCATAAAGAACACAAGGAATAAATTAGCAGGTCATCAACATCTTTGCAGCCAGAGAACATAAGGAGAAAAAAGATGAGGAACAGTTAGGTAGTTAGGTTAGGTGAATCAATGGATAAGTTATATACATGAAAAAAGACAAGAGGGTCACTGTTTGTTTGATCCCCCTGAAATTATTAAGTCAAATTGTTTTTTTCATTTTTCTTTTTTTTCTACATCTCCTAACTTTCAATGCCTAATTGCTGAGTTCCTGCCTTGGTTTTCCCAGAGCCTGCTCTCAGAGTTGAATATTTACGGTTCCAAATAGAGTGCTACAGCACAGTCTCACAGTCAGGTTTAATATACCTCAAAGAGTCACCCAAAGTATGTCACCCAACGTTAGCGGAAACATTTGGAAATAATGGTCTAGAGTACAGTACACTGTGTGAACGAGAAAATAATATGAAATTTTTACCTTGCAATGATTTATGTATAAAGTATTTTAAAAGCCTTGCTATATCAGATTACTTAGAAATGTGAAAGATTTGTCCTTTCTTTGAGTAGAAAGTAACATTTCCTGCTTTCAACTATCTATTGTTACCAGATCTATTGCTGCTGCTGCAGAAACAAAGTGAATGCATCAACAATTCAACAAGGAAAAGTCTACTTTTCTTAATAAGTTAAATGAATAGAAACTCACCCATCTACAGTGGTCTCATGCCAAAACTGGGAGTTAAAAACAACCAAATAATACGAATATAACACCTTGCTGCTACAATTTAAGCATGCATATGCTTGACATGTGCTAAAGGTCACAGGCAGTCATTGACAAAACTTAAGAGAGTTTCTAAATGTTATTAACTATCATCTGTCAGCTAAAAAGGCACTGAACCCAACACATAATAGATTTTAACACTGGAAAGACCTAAACTGTGATTATCTTCTAGTCTGATCTTCTGCAGTAAGTATTTGGACTGGTTGTAACCGATAAAAGATGAATTACCCTGCTCTCCACATATCATCCACCCTCAGATAAACCCGCATCCCCTGAAAGAATAGTACGCAGATAACCCTCAGATCATGTACAAGTTAATGCAGAAAGCATCTGGCTCCAGACAGTAGGCAAGAACTCTGGCAGATTCCCTCCCTCTCAGCCCTCTCCACAGGACCCTCTTCTCCATCTCCCCACCCCATCATCTCCCACACGCATTCACTCCTGACACTTACAGGTCGATAAATCAGTTCAGCATAGAGAGCTGTGATGGCTGCTGGAGGCACAAGGAAGCCGGGAGCACAGAAAGAGGGAGAGGAGATGTGGAGAGGATGGGGGAAGGCAGCACCAAACACCAACTGGGACAGCAGGGCATAGAAAGGGATAGGGCTGTGCATCACCTGTCGGAAAAATCACACTAACCTTTATTTTTATGGTTTGATAGCTCACTCTCCTTGCAGGGGTCAGGTTGGCATATGAGAGGAAACTCTGGAATTAAAAATCCCCTTGTTATTGTCATGTATATAGTAACCTGTGCTGCAGAGTAATTCCTAAGTATGTTAAATACATAGGTATGTGTGATGAAGTTTATTTATATAAATTAATGCCTATAAATATCGGAAATCCACATAAAAGGTCAAAAGTTCATGTTTCCATACTAAAGAAAGTAATTCCAAAATGAGCCCTGATTTACTGTGCTTTTGTGTGTAATAGTCTTCAGCACTTGACCCCGTGTTCTCTCTCAGCTCATTTTTTCCACAGTACTTCTAGTTTCCCCCCATTTTCTGATTTTATCCCTTTCATACCCACAGAATGTTCTCTTTATTAATTAAAAACCGAGCCATAGTTAATTTATACTAGTTGGCTGGCTAGTACGGCATTTAGACTGATCAGCCATGCGCCAAGGCAGACATGACAGCTGCTGAGCTCAGACTTTAGGAAGGAGGAAGAAGAAAAGGCAGGGGACACTAACTCAAAGCTCTCTCCTTTACCTATCCACCAATTTTTACCTAGTTGTAAAAGCACTTTTTTTTTCTGAGAACTTTCTACCACTTTAAAATGTTCTTGACACTGCCAAACAGGTCTTAGACAGACGAAGACAGAGAGCCCAATAGCACCATAGCACTAACTTTGTTTCCCCTAGCTCTCAGGTTTTGCCCAATGCAAACGTACAGTCTTTTTCCATATTTTTTTTCCCTAATCTTTACAACTGATATCAGCCGTATAGTCAGGAAAAAAACATTTTGGCATGTGCTTTGTTCTTTATTTTGATTTAGCTCATCCTTACTTGATGCAGCACCAAAGACTATTCCTGAAGTTACATTACAGTTGGAGGATATGACTCCTTGTATGATTAAAGTTTAAAGCTCATGAAACAGGACTAATTGGATTGGAATAGCATATGTATGCATACCACAAAATATTTTTCTGCAGGCTATATTATGCTTTATAAAACCAAGAGGTTGGAATAGATACAAAAATTTAAGTCGGACTTTGGCAACTGAATCAGTAAACTAAAATTTAGGAAGAGATATGTAAATGTTACAGCTACTGAAGATTAGCTTAACACTGTAAGAGGAAAGAAATCTGGCTAGTCTTTGAAATGAAAGTCATTCGCTGTGTTGGTTCCGGCTCCTCAATATACTGTCAGTAACACTATTCAGCTTATTGATTAACAGATTATTGTTAGATTACTACAGACCTGACCTTGGGCTGATACAACAAGGCACATTACTGCCTTTCTTGCAATCGATTGCTACTCCATAAGCCAATGGACTTCTCTTTGGTGGCAATGCTTATCAAGCAAATGACATTTTCCTCTTTCAGCCTTTGGCATTCACAGCCAAAATATTGTTGGACAGAGCAGTGCACCCGAGGGTTTTGGGCTGCTTTGCGAAAAAAACAGACCTGCCCATTGAAAACCTTACAGTTCCAAGGCTTCCTTAGGATGCAAATGCTTATGTCTTACTTTAGGATGTAGCTTCCCTTAACAAAATATTTCAGTGGTAGTTGGATCTGTCACTGTCAGTTATCTGTTTTGGGGGAAGACTACTTCATTACATTAGACAGAAGAGTTATATAAAAACTTTCAAGTCAGTTTTTTTCACAGAAAAAAGGCTGGTTACCAAATTTGAAAATCATACCGGCATTTCTTGATTTTTAAGCTATTTTAGCTATTTGAGGTTTGAAAGGGAATCTTCTAAGCTTAAAGGGAATCTTCTAATCTTAAAGGGAATGCATTTATTTTCCCACATCTCACTTTTCAGTAAAGGGGGGGAAGGAAGAAGAAAAAAAGATGAAAACAAGAAACATTCCATTTTCTTTCCCAAAAACTTCTAAACATTTTTAGGATTTTTGGATAACAATGTCTTTGTATTATTTCCAGTATATTTCTTCAACAATATTTTTATCCTTGCATCCAAATTACAAGTGAGTTAACATCTAAAATAACCTTCTAGAATTCTAAAAGAATTTTCAAAAGAGATCACTCATCTGCAGTTCAATTGTCTTTAATTATAGTCCAGAGTAAAAGATAAAAAATTTTTGCTCCTTCCTCCCTTCTATGGGAAGAGGGACTGAATTACTTACAGTTACACTCAGCAAATTAATCAGGTCATTAAAGCAGAACTGGGCCACCTGCATGCAAACACTGAGATTCAAAAACCAAACCAAGCCATACACATTTGGTTGCCATCTAGCACTGAAAATGTCTAAACTCACCACTCACAGCCATGTTTGACCAGAAAGCACTGTAAAAGCTTGACATCTGCCCAACCTCTGTGGGTTGACCTTTATCCACTAGACATCCAATAGATACTCATAAGACATTTTTTGTAGTATAATGACAGGATACAACCATTCACAAATAAAATTTCTTACTGATGCTGCTACATTGCAAGTGTTATGCCATGGCTTGGGAAGGTTGATGTCTCAGCTCGCAGTTTCAGAGTGATCAGGGGCCCAGGATAGAGCGGAGGAAGCGAGAGGGCAAGGATGAAGGATGCAAAAGGGTATCTCTGGGCACTGTTGTTGATGATTTATTCTGTTGTGGTAAATTACTGAGAAAAGGAAAGCACACAGCTGGGATGGGGAAGACCTGGCATCAACTCAAAGCCTATTTTTAGATCCTATCTAAAACCAGCTGGATGCTAAACTCAGAAACAGTCTTCAGAACAAGAACATGAACAAAACCTTCCTATCCCAAAGTGGATGCCACAACCACTACAGCTATGGTCTCCCTGTTGAATGCACTTGCACACAGATACATACCTTTCTAAGCTCAAACTAAAAATGGGGACCAATAGGGAGTTCACTCTTTAAAAATTAAACACATAAACCCATCTTTGATGGAATTTTAACCTTTGACAGAGTTCTAGGTATCTGAACCATAAGGGAAAGATTTTATAAGTGAACTGAAATACCTTCACATAGTCCAGGCATCAAAGAAGCCGCCACAGGGATGTACACCTAATTATGCAGTATCTCACTGAGTGGACAGAGTGAAACAGCTCTCAGGTCCCAGCACGCTTTCTCTAGAGCACACCCCTGCTCTGGCTGATCACTGCACCGAGAGCTCCCCCCTGCAATGACACCCTGCGCACCAAGCACCTCCTTACAGAGCTCCAAAGTCCTTTGTCAGAGTCAGCTTTAAAATAATGTGCTGGGGGCTCCCAGCCAGTTGCTTTGTCTGGTGAATAGGTGAAGTGGGCTTATGAATCCCCAGCCATCTTTTCTTTCTCTTCAGCCATTAACTCTATCATTCATCTGAGAAAGAAAGAAAGAAAGTACTCTCTGCCATCCAGTAAGATCCAAGCTACTTTTCAAAACATAAAACCTTTCTTTAAAAGAAATCCCACGTTAGAGTTCCTCAGGATGTCAGAACTGCATTTCACACCACAGGCAAAAATCTTATTTACTCTGCTACTAGTGCATTTACCCAGTTGCCCACCAGGACCAACTCTCTCACACATCCACTGGGATAACTATTTACATGTGGTTTTCTGATAATTTCAGTGAGGCATATGCTTTTGAAGGACTACGGCTTAGTGATTTTTTCTACTCGATGTTGTTCCATTAATTTAACTGAGTAAGGAATTTAATATAACAAGCAGTAGCTATCCAGACTCTTTAGTTGATTCTTTATCTTTTTACTTTTAAAGATCAGTGTTATATTTATTTTACTCTAAGTAAACACACCCCCTCCCCATTTTGATTTTACTTCTCAGAAGTAAATTAAAAGAAAGTAATTCAACATTTGCTGGTGGTCTTCCAGAAAATGAGCAACTTTTCATCATCCAAAATGGAAAAGCAACAAATAGCCTGTTATTTTAATTATATTTTGAGTGCCTTCCCCCCATCCCCATTCTGATTTTTAGTTGGAGTTTTTATTGCTCCTCTTTTCTACAAACTACAGTAAGTGCTTTAGCAGCACAATCAACGTCATGTATTACAGAAAGTGGCCTGGAATACTGCCAATTTGATACTTCATTATAAAAGCAGAAAGACTTGTATGAATACTTACTCCTCATGAAATCTGAAAATTAAACCCACAACAGCCTTTTAATACTAAATTCTATTTATTTTTCAGCATAACTTGTTTAAGCTGAATACAGGCTGCATTTTGGCACTATTTTTCTATTTTGTTTTGTTTCATCACATATGTCACAAGTAATCATCCAAAGCTATGAAATGGTCAAAGACAGATTACTGAAGGTTTTAAACAGTGGCTTTTAATACCGAGACAAATCAAACTTCCTTGTAAAACACGACATTCAGTGAAGAATTGCATGGGAGAAACTCCAGCAGTCAATAAACTGTAATGAAATTAAAATCTACTGGAAACACACCACTCCTTTTTTTGATTTTATTTTCTTAATCTCTCTAATGACCATGTCCAACACTATGTGTATACTACCATGGATTAAATAGGACTCTGCTTGCTCCTCACATAACGGAATCGTTAGACATTTCTGAGGCTAGAAATGTGGTTATATGTAATTTATTCTTTTTCATATGTGTACCTTCTTTTTTTTTTCTCATGTTAAAAATGGCATAAGGCAAGATAAAATTTGTAATGATGTTCTTCAAATAAAATATGCTATTGCCTTAACTTTGCCCACCAAGGAGGCTTGCTGTCTCACAAAGATCTTGCTAATTGACTCCCTTTTAGGCTGCCAATTACAGCGTGGCTATTTCCTGAAGATAATTGATCAGAGCACAAAATCTTCATTAAGCACTATAAGAGTTCTTCAAATTTGCATGGGAAATGTCTGCCAGCTGCAAGGCTCAGGTAATTGCACTATTATCTCCCACAAGTAGACAAAACACAGCTTTATTTTTCAGTTAAGTCTACACTACCCTTTTAAAAAAATAATGGCTGTATTCAGCCACACACATTCAGCGCTCTGTCTGTAGTGCTCTCTCCAGCACTTCACCAAAGTACAAAAATTGGAGTAGAGACCTATTACTAGAAATAATACTGTACAAGTCCTTTTGTGAAAGTAAATGTGTATATAAAATCTCAGATTATCTTTCCCACCACTCAACACTCATTATATTGTAATTTGTTTTCACTTTCACCATTATGAAAATTAATTTCTTAAAAAAATGCAGATATTACAGGTATTGCAAATAGACCACTCAGTATATTAGGTTAATTTTTTTTAAACGGAAGATCTTTTTTTCTTCATCTTGCGTGTATTCTAATAATTAATGTATGTTCAAAGATATTACTTCAAACTTTTACTTAGTTGCCACTGATCTAAATCAGTATTTGTATTTTTTTTCTGAAAGCTGCTTATGAGTTTTTAATCCTCAGAAATCCTCTTGACAGCACTGATGTGATGGAGGCAACCGTAAGGACCTCTGTCTTCCACAAAGCAATTAGATACTCAATTTGGAGAAGGATTTTTTTCTTCTATTTAAGAAGACAGAAAGTAGAAACCAAAAGCGATCAGTATACCATGGCCCAGTGGGCTAGTGTTGTTTACATAGCTTAATAAAATTCATATCCATAATGTATCAGTATCTCTTTTTTCTTTTACCCTGAGGTAACTCAGTTCCACTGAGGCTGGGGGAATCATCCTTGATGTGCAGCGCTGTCACAACAGTGCTGCTCTAACCCTGCATTATGTGTGAGATTTATTAGCAAAGCCACTTTTTTTTCCTCAGTCTCTTCAAACACTTCACAATCATTAACTCTGTTTTCTAGTCAAATAATTCTCTGCAAGAAAGTTTGAAAGTTTCAGGGTCAGACTTTCAGCTAGTACAAATGAAAGCAGATCTGCTGAAACGTCAGGGAGCCATGTGTACTTACACAACTGAGGATGCGCCTTCTTCGTGACTCCTCTCATTTTCCCGACACACTCTGTCACTTGAATTGTGAAAGCATTTCAAGTCTCATAAACAGATACCATTCTTTTACTTAGCACATTCAAAATATACTCAAGACCTAGCTCAATTACTACTTTGCCTTTAGACAACCTTGCCAGACTGACATTTTGGCAGATCTTACAAAAAGCATTAGTTATCAGAAATCTGTGTGGTTTTCTGTTTCCTAAACTAGTTATTTATTATCTGTAAGCAGTTGACTCTGCTTCATTAATTCATGCCCTGTTTGTTTCTTGCATTTGTTACTGTGATCTTTCTTAACTATTCTTCCCATTCTGTATCTTTATTTGGGAAGATTACTAAACTAGTAATCTAATCTAGGTTTGTTTTATTTCTGTTCTATATACACTTTCTTCTGCTATTTAAATACAGAGGCATTCTTAGAAAAAAGTCGTAAGGGTTTTATCCTTACGATACCTAGCTTATCAAAGTCAGTGCCGACTGATAAACGGTTCTTCAAACAATTAGTTCCCCTTTGTCCCACCACAACTATTAGAAAAAAAGTTACCACTTTATAAATTCAACTAAAGCTCATTTTACTGCTGAACAGCTGGTTTAGAATGCAACTCTTACAAAATGAATGGTGATTTATGTTATTTGACGTTAAATAATGGGCTTATGTTGCATCAAATGCATGGATTAAAAACATGAGTACAAAGAACTCATTTGACGTGCAAGAAATCTTGGAAATCATACATAAGGTGAAGTATGCTTGTTTCTAGTCCAGAAGTTTTCAAATATGAAGTGATATTCTAACTTTTACAAAGCTTTTCTCTTAGCATCTAATATTTACAATAAGCAGTATGCTGTATATTCAAAGAATGTAAACTTTAAACTCCAGCTACAAATATTTACTATAGATTAGATATATAAGGAGAATGATCTAGATACTTTTTTACAAAGACCTCCGTTCGTGTAGGCAGTAATAACACAGGGCACAAGCGTACTTCCAGAAGTACTGTCACAGTTGCTGTCACTGCTTCTTCCCTACTTGTTAATACAGTAGTTTCTTATTGATACCACATACTCATATATAATACAGCCCAGCAAGTGAGATCTACAACTTTTCTTGACCATACCATTATGCTAGCATAAAACATCACTAAATATATATGGTGTGATTCTCACCTCCGTTGCACTGCACTTTGGGGGGAGTAACTCACAGTACCATTATGTTGGTACCGCAGTTGACTTGATGAAGCAGAGAAGTAGAAGGATGCCCATAGTGGCGTGATGACTATGCCTAGGAAACAGAAACAGAAATGATAATGTGGACCATGGATAAATAAGGGGAGAGCAGAAAGACAGTATGCCAGCTAGCAGAGTTGGTGGGGCACTCAAAGTGCAGCACTCTATGATATCAAGCACCACATCCACCATCTTGTTTCCTGAATTCCTGTGGCGGGATAAGGCTCTAGGAGTAAGTGCACCATGTTCAGCTGGCCCATGTGCCCTGTTGTCTTGGATAATGATTACTTGGGTCAGGGACCTTGTGCAAACTCACCACAGCTCCCTTCTCCCCCAGGTTTTCTTCCCAGGGATCCAGACCTGTGGAGGGTTGTGAAGGGTGCCATGAAGGGCTAGGGGTGGCCTTATCCTGACCCAGGTTGGGGTTGTGTACCTACAGCCTTGGTCTCTGCTGGGCTTGTCACTAATGAACAAAAGATGAAGGAAATGAAGGAAAGCAGCCTGGGTGCCACAAGTTAGACATAACCTCTTTGGAACAATGCACAGGGCTGTTACTTCAAAAGGTACTACACTGGCCCTAGTAGTGACATACCCAAACATCCTAATGTTCATAACACACAGGAGGAATTACTGAGAGCTCATTTACCCTGACTTTCATGACTTCCCACCTTCCCTGGCACACTTCGCTTCCACTGATAAGCTTCAGTTGCAGTGAAATAACAGCTTCAAGCTCAAGAAAAAACGATGCAGCTTCTATTGCCCAAGTAGGAACTGTAGTAAAACAAGAAAGGGGAAGACAGGAGCAGAAAAAATTATACATTATTGTAGAAATTCTCTTACTAATAGGATAGTCCCTGCCAAATGACACCGTCCCCCCTTTCCAAAAGCTGTTTACAGCCATTTCCAAAGCTACTTAATGGATTTTTTTATTTTTTTTTTATCATGTCTACAATTACGCTGCTCTTGCTAAATGGGAAGTTTGATTTTAAACATCTCCTGCTTTCATTTAGTGGAATGTCTCATTTGTATAATCTAACTGCTTCTGTTCCTTGGAAAGTATCCTGTTTTGTTTTTTTTTAATTTAAAGTCTCTAGGTTTCACCAGATCTTAGCTAGGACAAAGACTTGCAGCTGCATTTGAAAGAAAGAAAGAAAAAGTAAAAGCCAATATATGCAGAAATCATTGTGGTACAGAGGTGTTTGGTCTTGTTCCTAGATTCTGTTCAAGACATTGACACATGGATTACCATATCATGACACAGACCTGATCAGAGGAATTTTCATCACTAGCAGCCAAAAATAACAAATAAGGGACCACCTTGTGGCTTTCATTATGTCTGATCTCACACCCTGACAATTCAAATCAGACCAAAAATTAGACCCATAGGCCATCAGCGATTCTTGGGCATATAATAAAAGGTTCATAAAGATTTATCCAGAGAAAAAGAATTCATAATGCAAATAGATGAGGGTTTTTTTTTTATTTTGCGCCATTGATTCTTGTCCACATGAAAAAGCATAGAAATGAGTCCCCCTGCCTCTGTGTTTAAGGATGGGTTTATCTGACTGCTTCTAGGTCCAGACTTTTTCAGAGAAGTTTGGGGAAAACGTAGGATGGTAAAAGGAACTTCCAATGGCAGTTCATCCCTTTTTAAAATGTTTTCTGAGTGAAGACAATACAGCCTTTAAAAGGTGCCTCTGTCTCACCTTAGAGTAAAAGAGTAAGCTTTGATAAATACCTTAAACAAAATATCCCAGTTTAGGTGGTTTAAAATATGTGAAATGCACCACAAACTAAAGCAATACTATGGCTCTCTACTTGTAGGATAAGATTAATCCTTAAGAAACAAATATAGCTCTTAAATCCCATTTACACCCTAATGTTTGAGGATTTAGTAAGGGCTGCATTTCCTGGGTCATAATTTTTTCTTATGGTACAATCTCTCACCATTTCTTATATTACGATATACAAATAACTGCTCAATAAAGTTTTCCAGTAGAATTTATAGAACAGAGAGATACTTTGACATAAAATGTAAGGTTCCTTTTACCAACAGAATAATGACTATTCCATAAATTATTTCAGTCCAATTGCAGTGCAACAGTTTTACTCCGCAGCTGATCCAGTGGGACATACTTCTTTAAAAACCCCAGTAAAGCTTTTTATCTTGTATTCTAAAAATACACTGACCAGAAAACAAAAGTACTCCCTTCAGATTCCAACCACAATTTAAACGGGTGCAAAAGAGCAAAATGGAGTCCCACTTAAAAAAACACATATCTTTGAAGTCTGCGAAGAATTTCCTTCTTTTTAGAGATTTTAAAGGCAGTGCCAGCAGTCATCTCTTGTACAGCTACTTCTCTGAAGTAGCTCCAGTTCCAGTAGATGTAACTTCCTCCATATATCTCTGCCTGAAAAATCTGACGAGGTCGTCGCCAGAAAACCTCAGGAGCCAAGGGTCCAGATCCTCAAAGACGGATCAGAGGGAGTAAGACATCTTAATAGGAATTGGGTGCTTTTGCAGATCTGTGTCTGAATTGTTTATCATTTATAGTAACCACTTCTTGTGAAAATGTCAAAGAAATTGTAAAGGAAAACCATCACACTGATTTGAAAACCGCCTATTTGGAGTCACCTTTTACTGCACTCAGTGCTCATGTTACACAAAAACCTTTGGGGAGCATGACTAAAGTAGTGTATTAAATCACGTTTGGTGATTTGCAATGTTTTTAGCATGGATCCATTCATCAAATAAAGTTTTCAGGTTTAAATTCTTGTATATGAGTGCAAGGCTAAATTTCTCAACTTTGGTCGTTGGTCATGGCATTAAACAGGTAGAAGACAGGTGGAATTAATTCAGCTCAGGAGTTAATATTCCCTATGCATAAATATGCCTGAAGAGGAGAAACTCAACTGCAGTTGTAGAAGAGAAAATTCTGTCCCAGCCTGCCACCACCTTATATCCTGCTTACATACATTGCGTTGTTTCCTGTGGGCGAGGTTCCATATTAACTCACCATCACTTGCCACTTGAAGAGCATGCTGGTTTTAAATCACCACTGAAGTTTTGAATTGAGTTTTGGCATCTCCAGCAATGATAGCATTATTGATTTCTAAACAGTTTAAATACTGTTTAGAGCATACAGTTCAAAAACCTCAGCAGTCAAAAAACCAGAGGGCTGTGCTGGTGGTAGGCATGTTGCATGCCTTGCTTTCTTTACAGGTTACTGCAGAGGAGTGTAGAAAAGACTGCTACAACATCTCCCACCATCTCAAGGGAACAGGCCTCTCCAGGAGCAGCTGCAACAGACCAAACAAGTACAGGAGAAGCCGCTAAAACACTCTCCCAATTCCCATCCTTTTTGGAAGGGCTAAAAAGACAACTCTTGTCTCCCACCCTTTTAATTTACAAGTTAGTTTCAGAGAAGAAAAGGATTCTGACAGGCCTTCCCATCTGCCTTGTGTCATTTAATTTTCACTTCAGATGTAAAGGACCTATGGCCAAACTCCGCACTTGTTTACAGTAGTATATTCCCATATTTACTCAGTTATAACTAAATCAAAGTTTTCTGCCACAGCATTCTGTTTACTTGACTCACTTGGCTCCCTTTATAGTGGCTTTAGTAACACATCCGAATGTTTTGTGGTTGGTAGCTGTTGTCTCCTAATCTTTAGTGACAGCTCAGCTTGATCTCTGGTGTTTTCTAGGCTTGGATAGAAGACAGAAAATAAAATAACTTCTTTTCTGATTCTCATTGACATTTTTCCTCATTTTTTTAATGAAGGCTCTTTTCAACAGAGGTTTTCTGTTTTTCACTTTTAATGACTGAGTTTTCGAACTCTGAATTTTAATTGCTCTTCTCAATGGGCTGAGATGTTTCTCACCATTTACACATGCTTAGGAAAAAGTGGTAAAGACTTCAAAGAAATGATTCATTTATTTCATGTCTGACATAGTAAAGTTGCTGTAAAAAGAAACAAGTAACTTTTTCCCCCTCGTTTTGCCTCACCTCCTTTGCTTTCCATTTTAGAAGAGAGACAGCTAGAGACGAGGAACAACACTGAAAGAAAAACATGATGAAGAATGCTCTCAGAAGATGGTCTGCGAGACAGACCCCCAGTAGTTTTGAACAGCTCTGGTCACTTGTACTCATACAACCGAGAAAAAAGGAAGAATTTATCAAGCCGACACTAGCCTCCTTGCTCCGAATGCAGAGACCTATCAATTTTTGTCTCTTGGCTAGTCTTTGTAATAAATAGAGGCTTGGTGCGTAATGAAAACCAGCTGAGTGTTTCTCAAGGTACAGATGCTTTCTTTTCTTCTGATTCCAGCTAAGATTGTTCTTACTCTTCATAATCTCTCACAGCTGCCAAAAATCCATCTTATCGTTGCATGAGGTGAAGTTTCCATTAACAGCTATTATGGTAGCAGAGGTCAGGCGTCCAGTGTCAAATGAGCTGCTAAAGAGAAACACTGCTACAAAATGCTGTACTATGGAGAAAACCTCAACAGAGGTGTGTTTTATTATTAATTTGAATAGTTTTTATGTGCAGATGTGGCTGGGCTGTGCTGCTGACAGCCTGGTTTCTGATGTCCCAGAAAAAGAGAGGGAAATTTAGGGTGCAGAGGAAGTAGGAATATACATCTACTTGGCTGGTTGAAGAGGAATTTTAATACTATTGATGATACTCAGTTTTCAGCATCCGCTAACCAGACTGGCTGTCCCTTCAGGTTGGAGGGCTCTAATGAAGTAAGCTCTGACTGTAAACACCACTTGCAACTTCAACACTCATGTCGCTGCAGATGAGGTTCCTGACTTCCAGTCATTGCAGGGGAATAAAATAAAAGCAGTAATAATAATGGTGCTTAGTTTCCAATCACTTAATGGAAAACAAGAAGTTTCCCTCAACAACTCCATCTCAAACATGTTCATTTTTAAAAGATCTTCCTCCAGTAAAAGCATCTGGATTGAATACATTCTCTGTTGATAGTGAATGATGGTATTTTAATATCCTTCTAGTATGATGGCATAATTTTCTTTCAGAATTACCTACCTAGAAGTGCATATTACCTGGAGGACATTTTGAATACTAACACTGTGTATGTGTATTTATCTATCTATCTAAGTGTACCAAAGCTATAATCATACTGGCATATACACTGTGCAGGTGCCAAATGTTAACTGTCAGTGTGCTACACTGCATAAAGATGGAAGTAAGCAGATCAAAAATAAGGTTCAATAAATTTAGGACTTGTTCTATGAAACCTCTCAATTTTAAAATACTGAAATGCATAATTATTTGGAAAACTATTACAAAAATATTGACTATTATGATATTTTTTAAAATTACTTTTGACATTTGAAAACATAAAGGAATTCAGTAGTTGCAGAAAATAACGGTTATTTTTCAAAGTATCACAACATTATTCTTTCTACAATACCTCAATATTGCAGGCCCTCTATGTGTTCTGGCATGCAAAGCCCCTTATCACCCATGCTCAAAGCCCTTAATGTACAGCTACAGACAAAATAGATCCTAAGCTGGCAAACTCTCCTCAGGATTAAGGTACAGAGCATAGAGAAAGCTACAACTTGACTTTAACTTTCTTCTTCATTGTGTGGATAGAGCAAAGGTGTGGGCACTTTGCTTAAGAGTAATTTACACTATAAGCATTGTGAACAGGCACAATGTAGCACATGGAGTTATTATTTCCCCCCACATTGCAATTCTACACACGCATTCTACCAAACAATGCCTGAACTATCAGACACCAACACTACTGCAATATCTCGGCAACATCCTGCTGAGCCGAGGGCACCCCTCCTTTACCAGAAAGCTACCTTGCAAGTTTATGGGTCAAGTTCTATGGAGAATGGGACTTCTTTTGTCAACTACTAGCATATTTATCTGGCATGGAAAACAATCTCCCACATAGACATGTGAAGACCCTGCACTAAATTTAGTCCTATGTTATGCAGCTTAAAAAATCCCTACTATATTTAAACCATCATAAAACTTTTACAAAATTACTCACAAGGAAGCACATCAAAACCCATCTTTGCTAACTGCATCTGCACCTCTGGCAGTAAACTGGAGCAAATCCAGTACCAGTACCCAAGACTCTGCCACCAGGACTTGGGGAGGAGCTTATGCTCAGGAGCAGATACACTGGTGCTCTGTGACAATGCCATCACCAGAGCCACCCTGACCCCAGGGTCCCACAGGCCCTGGCAGAGAAGGAGCAGTATGGGCTCTGAAGGATAACTGGGAAGTGGAGGGCTTATCTGTGATATCTTCCCAGAGCCCCACAAACCTCTTATTCTGCACCTCCTGCAATGAAGAAACTCTGAAATAATACAGGAGTACAAGATTCAGCATTAAGTAGTCTTTTCTGCCCCTCTCCCACAGAGGGTACTATGCTGCAAGCAGAGGTAGACATTTCAGTGATGACGACAAATCATCTCTGAAGGAGTCTGCAGCCGCTCCTTAGCGCAGAGATACACAGTCTTCCTTAGTGCTAAAATTTCAAGAAAGGCATTAAGTCATAGATCTGATTCAAAAGGATGTTGATTAAAAAATCCACTCTCTTTTAAATAGATTAATGAAAATGTTTTCATTTGTCTCAACTACACAAACCCTTGTTTTATAAAACGTCTGGTTGACCTATAGACACCAGTGTGTTGGGTTTTTCTTCTTCTTTTCCTAACTGGGAGAAGATTTACATATATGTCAGGATTTCTGGTGGAAATCTGGTCTCTTTCAAAGTACAGTGATAATAGGAATACCAGATTAATGAGTATCTCAGTTGAATTAATGGAAACAAGCCATGAAAGTGAAAATGTACAGTACTGATCATAAGAAAAGAAGATATACTTTGCTATTTAGAATTGCACTTTGAGTAACTGTGAGTGAGCAATAGATCACCAAGAACATTTCTCAAGATTTTTTTTACATTAAAACCGATATTTTGTAACCTGCGTTCTGCTCCTTAATGCTGGGGTCCTCCTTAAATGTAACACTGAGATTACACAAGGTTAAAACAACAGCACTTCTGCTGTCCTCTCAAAATTACAAGGAAAAAAGCAGTACCTGTGCATGCATCTCTGACAAAATAATTTTCAAGAGTCATGTATTTTAGCACATTTCTATCTTCCAAGTAAATATGGGAAGCCAACCCAGCTTGGAGGCAGAACAAGACGGGACAAGGATGCTTTTACCAGGGATGGGTGGGGAAGACTGCCACAGCCTTTAGCAGCCAGTCGCAGCTTCCTTTAGTGCTGGCAATCTTATAAGTTGCCCTTTACGCCCCAAGAGGATAGAGGGCCTTTGGCCGAGTTGCACTCTCTTCTCACCCTCTCACTCTCACCCTCTCTGTCTTCTTCATAAAGAAGGGAAGATTTTATTACCCTGCTTGCAAACAGATGCAGAGAAGGATTTAGGAAATGGCATCCCAGGTGGACAGGGCCCCTGAGAAACTGTCAAACAAAAGAGTGATGGATGATACCAAACAGAAACAATACCAGTATGATAAATTTGAGACAGTAACTGAAAATTAAAAATATCAGGGAAAATCAAACTAAAAAAATATTTCCACCATCAAGATCTAATTGTAGACATTAGTGCCACAGGAAGCTGTGGAGATAAAAACTGCAAATAAGAAGTTCTGCAAGACACACGAACATCAAAAATATAGAGTTGAAACTAATGTTAAAAATGTTTGGCTTTTATCAGCATCACACTTGATGTAGCTCATGATTCTTTTGCTTACTTAGTATTACACATTTCTTTGTGGACTACCACCAAACACCAGCAGCTGGAGATGATGGACTTTGGGTCTGATTTAGTGTGGCAGCTCCCATATTCCCTCTAGTTTCTCTCTTCCTCACAGTATGAATCCATCACATTCATATGCACCAGAGCAGAAATAACAGTATTTCCAGTTGAAACTGTTACACAAATTAAGTTCTGCTTTGTTGGTTACTGTTAAGTCAGGAGTTTTTTCTTTCTGAGAATTTTTTTTAAAGAAGTAAGATATTTCCATCCATGTTTCTTAGTCAAACTTTTGATTTCATTAAAAATTAAAAGTATGACATTTGTAGGAAAAAATTTTGAATTTAATGAAATTGTGGTACAGATGCCTTATCACCTTATTATCCCCTCTAGATTAGGATCCTTGACCAAGCAACCTCTCTTTTGATGCCTCACAATCCCTCCTCTTGTTGAACCACCTGCTGCTTCATGAGAGATGGTTGGGCCCTGTCCCACAGGGGAATAAAGGCGTATGAAACATCCAATGCAGTTTTCATTAGTCATCATATCCACACTTCCAGACAGATTTTTCATTGGGGTACCTCTGGGTTTCTTTCCATAGATAATTGAATTTCCAAGTAAAACATGAAATGCACAGTTTTACTTTAAAAAAAAACAGCTTTGACATAATTTCCAACTTGTCCTACTCATTATTATACACTTAGCATTTCCATGTGTGCTGAGGAGATGATATTATACCTGGGTTAATCATACATACACTGAAAAACATAACTGTATCTTGAGCATCTGCAAGATAGTTCTGACAAGCCTGGCAAATAACCTGGGAGCTGTACCAGACCTTGTTTCCAAGTTTAGTAACTGGAAAATAAAAGCATCTGATGCATCAGGGCAGTAGAGCAAAACAGTATGTACCGACAGGGGCTGAGCTAGTTTTATTCTTTATATAAGTAGAACGTTGCATGGCTTATTTTTCTGTCAGTGAGCCAGAAGTTCATAGGTAGCAGAGCTAAGTCGATCCAGAGGTTACTGGAAGGGAATTTCACTCACACTGCAGCATGTCCTCTTAGCACAATGCTGGCTTCTTCTAGCATCTGCTTTCCTCTCCCCTCCACCTCCTCTACGCTTTTCATTATTATTGCTACATTCAATAAGGTAGCAACATATGTGTTATTTTTCCCAGTCCAGCAACAGTAAGTGTTAAGTAGGCGATGGTTCCAAAATGCAACGTGTATACCATATTTTGTGACTAACACAATCTCCCAATCAGGACATTTTGATCTTCCAGTTATAGCTAGGGACTTTTTCAGGAAATGATCTTTTTACATGCTCTCATAAACTCTCAGAATGTCTGGTTTTGTTTCACTCTCTCTGCTAAAGAACACCAATAGTTTCTCTTTGGTTTTCCAGTGTATGTTTATTGAGCTGATAAAGACTGCAAGATGTATTGAAAGAAATACTTGGTTTATTTTATTTTATTTTGGCAGTGATAGGAGAGTGGAATCCATTTTAAAACCAGGAGAAAAATAATTGCTGTGTCCCAGTTATATTATATTTTATACATATGCATACACAAATGCATGCACACACAGATTTGGGGCTTTAAAATTTTTTTTTATGGGTACCTTCCTGACTTGCAGCCAAGCCATGTAAATGCTAGCCAGCTCGTGCATTTAATTGTAACAGCGTACAATAGTAGGTAGATTTTCCTCCCTTCTGTGTTGCAGCATGAGAGGAAGCTTTCATAGGAAACAGGAGGGCACAAGGTAAGGGGAGCTAAAAACCTAACTTCCATCGTGCAACAGAGATAGATTAAAATGCATACACATCTAGATGATGTACTGAAACAGAGAGTCATGCCCTCTGTATAATTTATAGAATACATGCCTGAACTAATAAATGCCTTAGGGAATAGTTAGTGGTGAGTGGAAGCCTTGCTTAAGTGCAGTGGTTACATTAAAATCAGTCTAGACTAGCTAATGTTCTGTTTTAGGTACAGGCAACAAAACAGAAGTTGCATTTGAAAACTCAGAATATCTGCTGAACTTTCAAGCCCTCTTTGTGTCTCTCTCTCCCTTTTCACACACATACACACACACCCACACACCCCCCCAGTAAATTCCAACCAGGAAATAAAGAATACTTCTTAAAGAAACAGACATTACTGTATTGTTATTACAGTCAACGTTCAGCGGGGTATGCAAACAAAAATACACTTTACGCCTTTTAGGCTTAAAACTTATGTTAAGAAACAAAAAAGACTGCAAGTTCTTTATCCAGTACGCTGAGTTGAAGGTAAGGTCATTGCTTGCCAGCAGGCTATGACTGACTCTAATTAAACATTTTAATACCACTCATCTGCTGCTGGGGAATATGTCATTAAAACACAGGAAACATTAATCTACAGATTAATGCTACAAAAAGAAAATTTTTACACAATCTTTACTTCCAATTAAAAGAAGCTTAGAAAACATTAACCCTTAGAATACTACAATACTACCACCTAATAAAAGCTCCAGGTGAATGCTTGCCTTACTCTACTAACCGCCTATTTCTTCACCTAGTCACACCAGTTTTGCCTCAGTGTAAGTGTACTTACCTGAGTCACATCCACTCACAGAACATATACTGACCTGCTCTTCTGCCTACATCATCACAGATCTTAAATTAGGGAACTGGTTATGTGTATTTACTACATTTTGACTATTTGGAACAGATTTCAAATACTTTTCAGAAAAATGGTGGGTGATCTCTCTATAAATCTCTATGTTTTAGGCTATTCAAGAGCACAGCCTATACTATTATTTATTCATTATTTATTTTTACCAACCACTGTGGTCCATCTTGAAGCAATTGTATTTCTGTGTGAAGGCATCTCTATGCTAGCTCCATCTGCTTATAAGACTAAGTAATGTTTTGGACTGGGTTTTGGGGTAGGGGGGAAAAGGCAAAGGAGGATTTATGGACAGATGCAGATTTCTGTACTCTTGTCTATTTACCAGAAGTATGCCGTTTCCTATTGGTTGTGAGGTGCTATTTAGTCTCTTGGAATCCCCTCCATTTATTCTCTTTCCTTCCTGCAAGGAGCTATGTTTAAGTTCAAACCCTTTAAAAAGGGTTTAATAGCCACTGAGATTAGCAGTACTTAATTGAGAAGGTGTAACTAGTAACATTCAGTTTGTCTTAGATTTTACGAATCTACCTACATACAGATAAGCACATTTAACATTTTTGTTAGCATGCTACTAAATTTAGGAGTCCTTCAAATTTTTAGGGCATTTGCTTCCTATTGGTATCTATATATGAACATGTATAGATGAAGAAACAGAGTATTTATATGCAACACTATCTCAGCCTGCACATTTAGAAATTTAGCACAGTTTCAACAGTAGCATATTATCACTGCTTTTACTTTTCAATTTTTTTTAATAAAAAAGTCTGTCATCCAGGCCTCAATGTTACACAAGCACTTAGTTAAACTAGTTAAACAAGATCAGATTGTTGCTGGAACCATGTTGGAAATATTTACAGTAAACCTCACCTGGCTTCAAGTATTGTTCCAAAGTTGAAATTCAGCCCAGTCTTGAAAGTTCACAAAGGTTCATTAGCTTATTTGAGCAAAACCTAGGTTCATTTTCAAGTAAACTTTGGCTGATACTTAGTTCTAGATAAAGGGCACAGCATGATAGTGATATGATTAAATTGTCTTGAATGCAAAAGCTCTGTTCACTCTTGTGAATTCGAAGAGAAACATTTTTTTTTTGGTTACCCATTCAACACTCATAAAATCAGTTGCTCACTTTCAGAGGGAGGTTTACTGCGTATGCTCACAAATATTGACCAGGCAGTTGAAGGAAGAAAATACATAACATGGGCAAGTAAAAGCATCACTGATTATTTAGGGAGTTAAAATGTCTCCTGAACTGGAACGAGCAAAGTATATTCTACCTTAATAAGAGACAAAAAAGAAAAACAGCATCCTCTAAATCCTTACAGACTTAAAAATCTATTCCACATCATTATCATCACTTAATGGATTTATAGATTAATTGTTTCTTATTGTCCATTAACCCAATGACCGAGATTTTACCACAGCTCAGATCCAAACAAAAACCATTGTAATCATATGGGAATGGAAGACCCTTAATGAAGTTTAAGGATACACTGTAAACCTGGTTTTGTCCTACCATGCCAGATTGCATGTTACTAATCCACAGAGAGTTACAGCTAGTTTGTCAAGATTAAACAAGGCAGGAATGAGAAAGTATTATTACCTCCTTTGAGGCTTCAAATCAGTTTTCAGTGTGCTGCGATGACCCTGGCCACCTTCAAGGGTTCCTGAAGAAATGAAGGAAAGGAAATTAATAAATAGGGATTCATAAAGATGGCTACAGCTCTAAACAGCATCCACTACTCTCTTTTTTCACCCCTTAGTATATTGTGAAGAAAGAATGCCTCATCCACATGAAAATATAATAAAATGCATATGTTTCTTTTATATATGGAAAAGGTATGTAATTAGTTTTAGTAAAAAAGAAAAAATGAAGACTGGATGAATGTATGCTCACAATAAAAGAAGAAACGGCAGGCTTTTTTTTAGAAAGGCTCTTTTTTAAAATCCTAGTAAAACCAGCTGATTGACTCATTTCATTCAAGCTAAAAATAGTACACACCCAGAGAAAGTTAAACTTGAGCCTCTCTTTGTAGGGAGTATCAACCATACATTTAGAGGGATCCACCTTTTCCTTGGCCGTTTGGGATGGTGTGTCATGCCAGACAGATCGCTTCACTTCACAGCAATGCACTTGTTCATCCCAATCTCCTCTGGGATCTGTGCCTAGGAATCAAACACATACCTTTACTGCTTAAGAAAAAAGGACCAGAAGTCTCATTTGAGTATTGAAACTTGTGATTATCCACAGAATTTTTAGTTCAGTCCCTGGCTCCACGTTGGACTCTCCCAGCCAGTTCTCTTCAAGACAAATGTGGAATAGAGGATTTTAATCCTAAAGCAATGTGGATGTAAGGAGTCTCTGCTCCATGACTCTGGGACTAGAAGCTCTTCCCTGGTTTGTGCTTAATGATTTAAATACAATGGAATGGATTTGGCACAGTAATATTTTCAGGAGGCAAGAAAGGCTGTTAGGAAACAGTCTTCCTCTGTGACCTTTTGGGATGTTAGAAAATTTGATGCAAGTTTAATTTGTATGTCTTCACATATGACCGAATCCCATTTCCATATATTATTTCTTCTCTATACTGCCTCTCTCTTCAACAGATATGTCATGGACATCAAGAAAATTTCACAAAACTCCAGGTTTGATTGTGGATATTGTTTGGTAAACTGTAAAAACGACTGACCTTCTATTTAAAGCACTGATCTGCTCTATCTAAAAGAGTAGAATCCACCAGTTTTTTGCGTTTCTCCTACTCAGCTATAAGCATTTTTTCTACTTAAAGTATTTTTTCTTTCTTTCAGCACAGTCTGGAAACTATCTTTCTCAAAAGTTCATCATAGAGCAACTGTAGCATCTTTAAAGCATAATTAAGGTGCAACTGAAGAATACATAACTTGGATTCCTGTCATTGCACTTTGCAGATATAGTTGTGACATATCTTATCTAAAAAAAAGTCCCAGCACTCACACAGGATCAGAAAAAAGGCTACTCTGAATCACTCTAGAAAAAAAGTAATGTCTTCTCCATCCCTCCTTTCCCAAGAGAAGATAATACAAACCAACTGTATTGGGTTTGCGTGGCAAAATTTTGGTAGCGGGAGGTGCTACAGGGGTGGTTTCTGTGAGAAGCTGCTGGAAGCTTCCCCCGTGTCCGATGGAGCCAATGCCCCCCGGCTCCAAGACGGACCTGCCGCTGGCCAAGGCCACGGTGGTAGTGCCTCTGTGTCTGAGGCAGCCACCCCCCCCCGCCACGAAGCCCCCCCTGCCACTGGCCAAGGCCCAGCCCATCAGTGACAGTCGTAGTGCCTTGGGTATAACAGAGTTAAGAAGGGAGAAAAGTTA
>NW_009631759.1:0-29675 GCF_000690535.1 Cariama cristata
CCGCTCAGCAGCCGCACGCTTAGCAGCAACTTGAGCCTTCTTTACATTCGGCTTTCGCCGCTGCCTGGGTAGCGCAGGCTGCGGTGTGCTTTGTACAGCACCCGTGTCTCTCCTGGCAGAGGCTGCCATTCCTCGTAGCCTGCAGCTATGATTATATCGAACAGAATACTTGCTGTGCACTTCAGCCTCCTGGCTGACTACTCGTTTTGCCACCACCCCCGGTACTTAGGCACATCTTCTGTTTCATAAACACGGCTTATAAATTTCCTCATAACCCAGGGCACAGCGTATAGCCTGATGCTGTACTTGTGTGTCTTCCACCAGAGACTGTAGTTTGTTGCAGCCTAGAGCAATTATTATATTGATCGGGCTACTTGACATGCAGTTAAATTTTCAGCTGGATCTCTTGGCTGTATGCACAGCTTACTCTCACCGAGAGCTCCTGGGGCAGTTTATCAGAAGTGCCTTCAACCTGCAATTCATAGATAGTTTTAATGAAAGCAGCCAGGCTGGTCAGACTTTCGGAGGTCCTGAATACTGAAGAGCTGAGGAAGGCAGCTGGCTGTAAATGGAGCTGTGCATTTCGTCGTTCCCAATAGGGTTAAAACACAGAGTCTTGCTGCCTGTATATATCTCTCTCTACAAATGAGATTACTGAGAATAACCACACTTTAATCCTTTTAAGTGACTGAAAATATAAATAACATCTGCGATTCCCAGAGGAACGTTAGGATTGGGCTCTCAGAACAAGTCATTAGTTCAGTGTGGGACAATAGGCATATTCCTAGTACTGATGTGTGAATGCCCCGAAGAAACATATAGAGTGTCTGCTGGTGATATTATTACGGTATTCCTAGTGCTGCTTTTGTCTGCCTAGACATTAATATTTAGTGTAGAGAGAGGCTGTGATTGTTTTCCTTCCATGGATGCCCTCGGACTAGTTCTGGTGTAATTTAGTCGAGCCAGCTCTTAGGTAGCGTAGTGAGGGTCCTTCCTTGGCCCTTTGAGGTCAGATGTCAGATCCAGAATAAGTTTCCCTATTAATGCTTATCATATGCAGTTTGAGGGATGTTAGCTGCCCATCTTTATAGCCTGCTTCATCTTTTTTTATACGCTCACAATCTTACTGGAAAACAATGAGATTTTCACTAATGCTATGCATTATATTTTATGTTTGTACGTACAAAGCACTCCTTACATAAAGCTTAGATGCTATATACATCCTCACCTGTACTACCTTTTCTTTCTTTTCTCTTTGCTCTCTTCCTCCCACCACTGAGAGGCTGTTCATAAGCCTGTTCTTATTGTTACAGAGAAGGGCTGGTAAACTGCCCTCAAAACAAATGCTAAACTGCTGCTTGCCTGGTTGTTGGCAGATGGTAATGTATTTAAAGGTTGATTGGCTTCCCCTCACCTCTTCTGTCTTACCCTAACTCCTTTTAGAAAGAAACAATTAGCTCTGCCCTGTAGCCAGGGTTAAGTGGATCCCAGGGACAGAACAAAGTAGCTGTGGCTTCAGTTTTTTGCCATCACAAAGAAGTGTGCTAAACCTTGCCCAGTGACCCTCCACTTCCTCAAGGGTAGTTCCTCATACACTGCTTTGTTCTGACTTTATTAATCTGGTAATATAGAACTTTGACAAAATAGAAGACTTTGGGAGTTATGTTTCCCAATGTTTTATGTGGCAGATGCCCCTGTAATGGTTTTTATCACTCTGTTTTGCCGACTCAGGGGCATTTGGCATGAGGAAGTATGGGATATCGACTGTACATATGTACATCTTTCTGTGTGCACCTGAAGGCATCGTTCAGCTGTTTGTGTGCTTGGATTTGCTGTTCTTTGTATTTTTTTGTAGTGCCAGTCTCGCCCATCTCAGAGGACGGTTGAGTTGCAGAGTCCCACAGGCTTGTGTTTTAGCAGGCATAGCTTTGCGGAACATAAAAGGACAATGTTGTAGTACCCAGCTGCTGCTCCTGCTGTCAGTTTGCCAGTTCTAGGATGACTTCCTTGGCCTCCTGCTTTCCGTGCAGCCCCCAACCCGGTTTGCTTATTTGTGTCTGTAAAGAACATGAGAAAGAGCTGTTCTTACATACACTGGTGCGCAGGGGCTGTTGTTCCGTTTGACCCTTTGCACTGCTTCCCAAGGAGGGATGCTCTGCATGTTTTCATTCCCATCCTTTTTATGACAAATCATAACTGCAACCCCCTATGGTCATTAGAAAAAAAATCCACTATCTCCTGGGGCTAGCATGGTCATGGAGCACCGCTTTTTATAAACTGTGACATGGCTGAATGATGCGCCATGTATTGCTCCCAGCCATCCTCCATTTTCTAGCTGAAGTCAGCAAGTACCGCTTGTGGCTGGGAGAGTAAAGGGAAGCTTTGGGGCTGGTCTGGAATAAATTTAATTTGGGTCCAGCCCAGGCCTCAAGGCTCCCTTCAGCTGCTGCTAAACCTGTAGCAAGATATTTTAAGCACTCTGCTGCGGCATCCTCTGCTATAATAAATAGGTGGGAACCCAACCTGAAGAGTCGTCCCATTGTCTGTGATGTGGCTGAACACTGTTAGAGCAACGGAGGGCATTGCAATGTGCACAGCTAGACTAGTCTGTTGCTCAGATGACTTCTGTAGGCAAGGATGTCTTGAAAGCCTGAGGTTTGCAAGACTAAGATTAACATACTTAATAACTGAGGATTTTTTTGTGATGACTATGTCAGGGAGTGTATGCGAGTTCTTGTGGCATCATCTTAAATTCGGGCTTGCCAGTAACAAAGGCTTGCCAGCCCTCCATCTCAAAGACAGAAGTTTTCATCTCACTGAGTTATTATAACCTGTAATGTACCAACCCCCAAGAAGACTGTTCTTGTTTCCTACCGCGAGATGGATGGAAATTTTAAAAAATTTCGTTACAGAACATCTTTTCTGAGTCATCTCTAAAGTTGTTGGAATCACTGGGGGATGTCTGCTGAGTGTGTACTTTAGAGGCAGTTTGAAGTTTTAAGAATTGAACAGAGCGAGACAGTTCAAATAAGTCAATATCCAGGCAGAAAATGCAAGGCATACCCCCTGGGCTAATCCACATCAAGGACAGAGATTTGAACAAGTAATCTTCAAGAGGCCAAATCTTAGTGTCTCAGGATCTCTAATCCTTTCCCATTAACTACAACATTTCTTTAAGAGTTGTTGTCCTTTTCTGCAAAATTGTTTATTTCTTGGGCATTAGCATCATTTTCTTCTCTGGACTTTATCCTGGTCTAGTCTTTGGAGTATCCTCTGACTGGTCTATATTCAGACATACCATCTTGCCTCACAGTGGTTGCATTCAATGTTTCGCAGCCTCTGGAATGACACAATGATCATCACATCCACTGCTGCTTCTCCAGGCCTGCCTGGATCCCTCAAATCATTTCCCTTCAGGCCACTGGGACACCTCTCTCAGACAGCTTAAGCAGAACATTGCTGAAGCAGAACATAATCTCCTTCATCACGTCTGATGACACTACATGTCTGTTACCTCCCTACTGTGGGATTCATTTTAGGGAATGAGTAGGGAGATTGATTTGTGAAGGTCTTTGAGAGCAAGAAGCAGTGGGAAATAGAGATCTGGAGAAAGGATGTAAAGGAGGAATGGTATGGCTGGAGCAATGTGATGGTGTCAGTCTTAACTGATGTATCTTTTTAGTGAACTGGGTGAAAGGGGTTGTGGCAAGGGAGGAGGCATGGTATTTTTGTTAGTCTGTCACGGAAGTTAGGATGGCAAATGACGAAAGGCCTGGAGAAGGGTTAATGGGACAGAAAAAGAGGACGAATCCTCATGGTGTAGCTAAAACAGATGCAGAAAGGTGTAAGTGTGGTCTAGGTTTCTTGGGAATAGGAAAACAAAGGAGTAATGACCTTTGTACCGTGCTGTGTCCCTTTATCTGGGACTGTGCGTAATCCTTGGATTAGTGGGAACTCTCCCCTGTCACAGAGAGCTAGTTTTAGCTTTAGGATCATAATGGAGCGTCTAGGAGGGGCTTTCAGACCATGCCTGTTTGTCCTAGAAGTGCTGTGTAGTAAGGGTTACTTTTGTTTAATCCATTCTATTTCTCCACTTGCACCAATGACACTGCTTTGATGTTGGGTAATGGCACCCTCCGCAGAACTGTACGTGACCTTTTAGGAGAATGGTACTGTCTGGCATGAGCTGATCGTAGTCAGCTGCTAAATGATGTTGCAAGAAAGGGATACAGCTCTGCCTTTTCTAGGTGTTGTCTTTTGTTTAATACTCCAAGAAGAAATATCTGATTGCTTTTTGGTATTTTTTTCTTTGTTTGTTTCTTAGCTATAAAGGATCTTGTTAGGACTTTTGCTCACTGTACTTTATTACTGATGAGTAAAAGGTGTTAAAAAACATACACTTCTGTTGATTGTGAGGCAGTCACAGGAGTATCTCATGCATGTGGACTGATGTCAAGGAGAATAAATTGTCAAGGAGAATAAATATTTGCCCAACCCTTTGTGATCCTATCTTCCAGCTTTTAGGATGGAGAGAATAAATGCTTGCTAGCCCTTCCTGTTACCAGTCCTTTATAATGAAATGTTGTCTGTCATCATTTTGAGGGATTTTGTAAACTTTTCCCCAAAGTCTTAGGAAAGCTTGGTGAGCCGAGTAGGCTAAATGCATATTACTGCCGTGCCCATAGGAGAGGAATAAGAGTTTAGCAGAGTGCATGGAGCAGCATCAGCATAAGAATAGCAGAAAAGCTAAAATAATAATTTATCTCAGTGTTCAGTGTGAGAGAATGTGGGGAGGTTCTTGCACAGGACCATTGCTTCATCCAGCATGAGTCTAAGCTGTCTCAAATTGGAGTGTCAGTAGAAGTAGGTTTAGAATAAATCAATAAAATGAATAGTAACAAATCACCAAGATCAGATGTTACTCCCCAAAGGCTTCTAAAGGAACTCGGATATGAAATTGCTGAACTCCTAACGGTGGTGTGTAATCTATCATATAAATCAGCTTGAGTAGCAGAGGAAGGTGGAAACTGTGATGCCAATTAAAAGAAATGGTTCTATTTGGAGAACATCTAAGCAATAAGGTGGTCATTTTACCAATACATAATTCCAGCATAAACTGGTGCTGTAGTCAAAAGAAGCAGCTCAGCCTTCCCTGACCACTCATTCCTGCCGCTGCACTGGTCCCTCTGTGCCTTTACAACCTGTCGAATGATTCTGTAGCAGACCCAAGGAGGGAACTGGTCCGAGTTGATACTAACCTAGGAAACACTGAATTAGTAGTTTTAAGACGGGTCAGTCTCGATCTACTAAATCTGTCATTGGCACAAAGTTTGACCCCAACACAGGGGGAGGGTGCAGGGAGTGGGAGATGCGCAGGTGAGGACAGCAGGAGAGGACTGGTGCCTTTAGCAGCTGCACTTGCTTGCAGGAGTTTGATTAGATGCAAAACTGCAGCATAAAGTTATGACTTTGTGCTGGGAAATTGGGTGGCAGAACAGTAAAAGCAGCAGAAAGAAATGCATGCAGAAATATCATACTGAGGGAAGGGAAAGGAATATCTTTGCAGAGATACATCAGTACTTGTGTATCCTGTAGGGCTGTTAATTTGAAGGAGTATGAGGGTATATATGGGCTGGTCTGCCTATATCTTCTATTTGTATTTCTGAAATGCTTTTGATAAAGTTCTTTGCCAAAAATCTCAAAATTAAAGAAATTTACAGAACCTTTTGATAAAGAAGAAGATACTTTTCAGGACTGATGATGACTTGAAAGAGAGGAAAGGTAAGGGTAAATTGTCTGTGTTTAAGATGGAGAGAAGTCGTCATTGAAGGCTGGGTGCTGCTGAGTGTGGGATGAAAACTGAGGTAACAGCATGTGCTGATAATATTAAATTGTTGAGGGTCTCATAATAAATGAAGCCATGGTTTCACCTTTGGTGATCATGCAAGATTATGTTCTTGCACACCCTGTTATCCCCACCTCTGACTGCCTGTTTGAGCTGTCGTGTTGTCCTCTTGTCATGCTGACAAACTTTGCTTAGGTGTCTCTGCAAAGTGAGTTAGATCAGGAAGCTGATCCAACTCAAAAATAGCCTCATGAAAGTAGTAAGAACAGGATAGTGTAGGACTGGGAAAATAAGTTGGGAGTGGGCCACCTCAAACCACCCCTGTGGCTAAAGAAAGATGAAAGGAATAAAAATCTGCGTGACAAAATTGCAGATGAGATCCAAGTTCGAAAAATGCAAAGTAATGCATTTTCTAACATGGAGAAAAGGAAATCCTTATTATACATATTCAGCAGAGGTGCTGAATTGGCTAATATCATGCAGAAAATAGGTCTTTGGCAATCGTGTGGATAGTTCTTGGGAATTTTTGATCAGCATTGATCAAAAAGGCAAACAGTATTTGGGACAATTAGGAAAGAAGACAAGCAAGAACCATAATTAATACCGTTGTATGACTGTGTAATATGATATGTAGAATATGGTTCCTTCTTCTCCCCCAGCTCAGAAAGGTTGTAAATGAACTAAAAAGAGCTTAAAAAGGACAGCAAGGGTGATTAGAAGTACAGATTAAATACATTTAAGAATAAATAGTCTAGGTCTGATCATCATAGAAAAGCAATTTCTGTAAAGGAGGCATATGGTGATCTATGAGACTATGAATTGTGTGGGAAAGGTGAGTATGGAAAGATTATTCATTATTTCTCATAGTGAGGGAAGTGTTTTGTAACACAGTGAAATTATTTGGTTTATAATTAATAAAAAGAAGTTCTTTTCTGATATGATGCACAGCTGAACTGTGAAACTCATTGGTGTGAGGATTTTGTGGAAGGCAAAGATTGGAAGGGTTTAAAACCAAATTAGGCAAAATCCTGGCAAAAACTCCATCGCTGCAGTGATGTCAATACAACTTCCCGTTTGGAAAGCCTATGCTGCCAGTTGCTGGAAGCTAGGAGGGTGTATCAGAGAAAGCTTACTCTGTATTTGTCTTTTTCTTAGGTTTTTTTTCTTCCTCTGGGCATCCTCTGTTGGCTCCTGTCAAAGACCTGGTTCTGTTTTGTGGGTATCTTTGATCTGATGCAGTGTTATTGCATGTAGCACATTGCAGTTTAGAAGCAATTAATTAGAATCTAAGGTTAGTAGTTCTTTCAGGTAGGACAACTGAGCAAGTTTTCCGTTCAGTTGGCAGCAGAGCACGAAGAGTTTTCTGCTGAATGGCTTTGTAAACGGCGTGGTGGGCCTGGAGCTAGGACAAGAGACGCAGGAGCCCTGGAGATAGCATGAGGTTGGGACCAAGGCTGCTGGCAGTGACACTGGCTTCTGCTCAAGTGGGAAGATCTGACACCCTCCAGTTGTCCTCCTGTTCATTGCCATGTAGCCCCTTCTCCTCTGCTGTACTTGGTTTGACCTTATGTGAAGTAGATCCAAATATCTTAGTAGGAAACTATTTTTTTTTTCCTTTGTTAGAATTATTTTCTGTCACATTAGTGAGCTGAATCAGCTCGCAGAAGGAGCACCGTGTCTGGGATTCACTATGGACAGCATGTCACACACTGCGGTGCCTAAGCTGATGGGAAATGCCAGCGAGGCGAGCATGTCTGAGACACTGTCTCCTGGCAGGAGCTCAGTCAGTTGTTTCTGGGAGATGAGGACTCAGAACCTGAAAAAGTTTGGGGTTTTTTGTTGGATTTGTTTGGGTTTTTTTTTGAACTTGAGCACTAAATCTTGTTAGGGCAAACTTTTGGAAAGGCAGAGTCTGGGAATGCTGCTCCTGGATTGTCTCACTATTATAACCAATGACTGGGGAACTAGAGGCAGCGTGGGGAATGATGAACATCTTTAGTGATTAAGACTCTGTGTTCACGAACAGGACTCTCTCTGTAGATACTGATGGTATTTTTTTCAGTTCATCACCACAAATACTTTTCATGGTGTAAGCATGCCTAGCAAAGTAGACCCTTTCAAGGAGGTAAAGGAACTGAGGTAGCCATCAGGCAAACACATGGTTTCAGTGTGCCCAGGAGCACCTCGGCACCTTTGGGCAGCTCAGGCACCTAAATAAATTTTTTTTTATACCCTGTGCAGGAGTAGCTTGGGGCAATGGTAGGGCCCCAAATGTTTAATGTGTTTTGTGTTTGAGTTAGATTTGCAGAAGAAAAAGCTATCCATTATATATGATAGTCAATTAGATCATAGTATTCTTAGTTCCTCAGTCTTTTCTCTGTAATTATGTCATTCATTATAGCTAGTTGTCACCTCTTGCTATGTGAGAAAGTGATAAGGAGCGGTCATGACAGCCTAGTGTGAAACGATTTATTATGAAGATGTGCATTGTAGAGAATATGAGGGGTTTTGATGATCTTAGCGGTTTAAGCAGAAAGGAATTGGGAAGTGCAGGTCTAGCAGGAGAACTTTTTTTTTGGGGTGAAGATCCAATAATTTTCTTTTGACAGTGAAAAAGGCTTTTTTTTTTTTTTTTTGAAAAAGTCGTAAAAGGCAGAATGTGTTAATTTGTTGTACTGCAAAATAGACTTGGGAGATATAAACATTTTTATGAGGTACCTGGGAGACAAGTTGTTTTGACACTGGGAATTTGGTAAGGTTTCTGAAAAGCTAATGTGACCCTAAAGAGTTTTTATTAGTTATTTGTAAAATCACTTTTGCCCTAATGCTACTGGAAGTCCAGGTGATACGCATTATCAAACCAATGGAGTAAGTATTTCCAATATATGAAAGGATATATGGTCATATATGCCTCTAAATTAACAGATGCATTAAGTAGCTGAGATTGTGAAGAGACATGTTTGTATATTTGAGAAATATTCCTGTAGAATTTTCTTCAGAATGGTGCTTTTGATAATTCTTGGCTGTCTGGTGGTGTTAAGCCAAGAACTGAGTATGGAAGGGGGGAAAGAAGCCACTTGCAAAGTTTTATTTTATAAAAAACCTTGTATTTTAGTGATAAAAAGAATAGCAAAGGTTGCCTCTTAGTTTCTGCCTTAGTCTAAGTCCTTTTCTAATCGCTTGGGTGTGGCTGGTCAGCATTAAATCTAGCAGAAATAACTAGTGTTCCTAGGTCAGAAGGCTGGCACTGAAGGCCATAAAGGCAAAAAGGAAAACTGAGTCACTGCACAGTGGAAGTGCCAAAGAGATCTCTCTCGACAAGGAAGATGTCACCTTAGAAGTACGCCAGCCACTTGGATCGATTCCCTGTCTGGCTTAAACACTACACTGGAGGCTGGGTCAGTTCCATGGCTGCAGGTCTGGAGATGAAGCATGCCAGATTCCTTCTGTTGCAACTAATGTCATACTGTAATGTCATACAACTCGTCGTAGTGAGCTGTAAGAATGTCAAAGGCAAAGGGAGTCAACATCAACTTAGCAAAAAGTCATAGCCAAATTCTGAAATGAGTCTAAACTGTGCTAACTCTTACTGACTTCTGTCTACTGGAGATCCATTCTCCTGTAGCAGTGGGATCAAACCACCAGTGTGAAATGTGTGAAGGGAGAGGACAACCCCTACTGTGAAGGTGACACAACTTTCTAGATCCTCTCAGCCCCAGATATGGCTCTGTCTTCATATTTTCCCAGAATGTGGCTCATTGAAGCTGACTAATTAGAAAACATGCAGAGTTATCTCAAAGCTGCTGTTTCTAGTAGAGGAAAAGTGAGACCTGATTTGTAAGAGAGTAGTGTAAGAGGAATAGCAACAGATGGTGGGTGGGTTGGCAGGTCAGTTAACTGTGAGAGTGGGAACTGGAAATGCAAAACTGAAATATCAGTGTTGCTTCTTATGAAGTGTCTGCACGTCCTGTTCCTTCAGCTGGAGCCACAGATCATGCAGTCCTTCAGGAGCCCCAACTATGGGGTCCTTCTCCACAGGTCTCCCATCTTTCCTGGGTATTTACTCATTCTCACCACTTGGTGTTGTTCTCCTTTCCTTCCTTTCTTAAGGCTTTTTACTATGAAACGCTGACCTGCAGACTGTTGAAAAACTGGACATTGTCTTAAGTACCCTCTTTTTTGTTCCTCTCCCACAACACCGAGATTCACCACCTGCTGGCATAAGTAGGCAGTTTTGTCCGTTAATGACTCCAGTGTTTCTATTAGCACTTAGTGTGATGGCTATTAAGTCAGAAGCTTGTTCTCAGAATACAGCAAAGCACTCCTTCCCAAGAGCAGACTCTCTGTAATGTTATAAGACTCGGAGATGGTGCTCTGAAATTCAGATTTTTTTGGAAGGAAGCTTTCATGGGGTGGGGGAGTTTTTATGTAAGAATGCTGAAAACATAAAACTCTTATCTTGACATACTTGCTGCATCTTTGAGTCCAAGAATACAGTTCATGCACTGTCTTCAGGGTTTGAATTCCAGTGTTTCCAGTGCTCAAAGTTGCTATAATACAATGATTTTCTTGTGAGATGAACATTTTCTGAGGAATATAAAGAGCGTGTTCATTCCCCACCCACAGGGTGGAAGGATGGATTCACTGAAGACCTGTGCTTTGAGGTTGTGTATTAAGAATCTGAAAGAAATCTGTTCTTCAAAGCTGCTTTTTTCCCCTTGTGAACTAAATTTACTCTCATGCTGTTAATTCCTCCTTCCCCCGCAATCCTTCTTAACATGCCCTGAGTTCAAACGGTTTCACGGTATTATGGAAGTAGCAGCCTCGGTCTTTTTGTGAGCAAGAGCGGGACTGGTTTTGGCTATAGCCAAACTGCAATTATCGTTACTTTACTGAGCTCCTTGTCATACTACCTGTTACTGCTGTTAGGCGATACTTTGTGGTATAGTGTGCTGATGCAGTCGTTTTCTTTCCCACCTTACCACTTTCTGTAAATCCCTGTGGTCGTAGGACACCCAGGGAAATTAAGAACAAAAAGCCACAACCCCAAGACCTATTTGCGAACCATTAATTGGAATAGATTTCTGCCTGTTTCCGGATGCGTAGTGCCTGATGAGGCTTTCTGCAGGGTCTTAAGACCTCCTTCAATAGCTGCCAAACCTGAGCTGCATTACAGCACCGAATGCTTCTGCTTGCTGTGTAGCAATTGCTTGAGAAAGCCCGTCTGTGGTATTGGCAAACTGGTGCCAATACACTCCGGATTATCAGGTGCAGCGGAGCTGGGCTCTGCCTTACCCTAATGCTGGCTGCTGCCTCCTCTGTCATGTCCAAGGGGAAAAAAGGAGGAAGAACAGCTGTGGTAGCAGCTACTGAAGGCCAAATTTGCTGTGTGCTGGATGAGGTTGGCAGGGGATTCTGCTGTGGTTTGTGTTGTCTTGCTAGGTTTTGATTTTAGTGGGCAAGTCAGAAGATTGGCTGTTGGATGTAGGAATAGATGGTTGTAGTAGGAATACTTTTGTCAGAGTGGAAGGGCTTGTCTAAAAAGGAGATAATGGAGCAGAATGCACTTGGCATAAATACAGAGGCTTCGTGCATTAACTGCAGTTGGTAAGCTCATCATGCAGGCTTTAAATTGCTGTCGCTTTTTTAGAAGGAAAGGCTTGATCCAGTTTGGTATCAGTTGGGGTATGCAACAGCTTTTAGGAGAGTCTGTGTGGTGGGCATTGGAGACAATCCTGCTTGGTTTTTTAAAGTCAGTTTTGATCCTTTCAGAGACTGAAATAGGAGTAGAATTACAGCACTTTGACAGCCAAAGGTTTCTTGTGAGATGTCAGTTACCCTCATAGAGTATAGCTGGTTCTGGCAGAAAGAGCTTTTTGGAATAGCATCAGTTACTACAATAAAGTAAATTGCTTTTCCCATCTTTTAGACAAGGTGAAAAATACCAATGTGAGTTGTAGCTGTGGCAGCAGCTCACATCACCATCCCCTGAGCCAAGCTGAGATCATGAGATGACCTTGTCTCAGTTCAGAAACGCTTGTGAGATCCTTCCGAAACCAATTCAGTAGTTTCTTTCTGAAGTGAACGTGTAATGGCTTGTTTTCAAGGACTCTTAAGCGCAAAAACATTCTGGGGTGGGAAGACAGGGAAAACAGATCAATGTAAATAAAGTGGCAGTGTTGATGGATCTAATTTTGATGGAAGCTAATAATAAAAAACTTAGGCTATTTGGGATGGATTGTGATTTTATTCCTTTACTTGAACTTGAGTTTTGATGGAAATATCAATTGCCAGAATCAGGGATGTAATCATAGAGAAATCATGTCTGACCCGGGACTGCTAGAGGCCTTTATACCTCACCTTCTATTGCTTTTCAACTTCTTTCCTCTTTTTCTGCACCCTGCATCCCCCTCCTGCCATTATCCCTCCTCCTCCTGCCCACAAGGCCCTACCAATTCCCCAAGCACCCTTTCTTTAACCCTCCCCACCCCCATCTCTCAGGATTTAGGGCTGCGTGACCTCTCTCTAGAAACCACTGCAGCTAAAACCAGAAAGCCAGATACTGGTTTTGTTCTTTCCCAGACATGAATTCAAAGCCCCGGTGTCAATACAATAATGAAGCCCTTGTTGGGTTTCATTCCCTGCCCCGATAGGAGCCTTGTGTATGGGATTTTGTTTGTTGTTACTGTTAGTACATCATGGGGGATGCACAGCCACAAGCTGGAAGCAAACAAACAACAGCGAAAAACAACCGCAAACAAATAGCATTTGTTAGATCCTTGTTGTCAAGGGGTTTTCATTCAAAGTGTTTTCTCTTCTGTTGCAAAGGAGCGAGAAAGCATTTTCCTGAGGTCTATCCTGGTGCGTTGTCACTGGGTTGAGGAAAATTTTGTTACAGTCTCCAGCATGGTGTCCCATCTCTCTAGGCAAAAGTTTCAGCACATCTTATGGGTTGCTTTTACAGCTTATGTAAATATTTTTAACAGTTTTTTTCTTTGATATGTGCATACAGATTGTGTTAGTATTAATGAGAATCTGATGTCCCTACTTGGGTGAGGGTTTTAACATGCAGATGGGCCATAGGACATTTGATTTAACATCTCGGTTTAAAGGATTGGAAATTTGTTCAGGGAATCAAGGTGAGTAAGATGCAATTTGGGAAGTTACAACTATGTTCTTGATTACAAAGAACAGTAAATCTTTAATAACAATTTCCTAAAAGTGTCTGAAAACCATGAAGATGCTATTAGCTTTGCAAGAAACTATTGTCTTGGGTTTTCTTGACAAATGGAGTTCATTCAGATCCTCCTGGAGGGTACAGTCATGCCGATCTGGGATGAGGGAGTTTACAGCAAAGGGCAGGAGCAGTTGCCCAAAGTGCTGCTGTTTGTAGTGTTAGCAAGAAGGCCAGCTCCTCTTCTGAACCCCTGTGACTGAGAGGAGTCTTGGGTATGAATAAGGGCAGAGAGACTAGGAAAGTCTCTCATTAGACCATATACAAGTTCCATTGAGGTCAATGTTTGCCAGCGTTTTGTGTTCCCTACTGCGAAGAATGGCAGCTCTGTATGATCAAGCTCCAAACTGAACAACAAAAAAAAAAAAGGCAGCTTTTCTATTTATCTTAAAATAATTAGATTTTAATAGTTTTGGGATACTTTCATTTTAAATGGGAAATGAATGCACCACTTCCCCTGCTAATCTGTGAATCCAGAGATTCACAGCATTTGGCTTGACTATTCATGATTTATTTACTTTTTAAAATTCAGACATAGGCATGTGTGTAATGATTTATTCCTCCTTGTAATTGGATACAGTGATTAATCGAGCTTACATATTATACTTCATTGTCCTTCTGGGATGTGGGCTGCTGTGTCTTTAAAACAGCAACTCCTAATGGAATTGGTTCCAGCTCCTATATATTTACTGTAATCGGTGATGTGTTTCTGAAAACTGAATTGGAAAATTGCTTTTAAATATATGTTCTTATATAGGAAGTGTTTAGCTTGTTGAAGACTGGTACGTAATCCTCAGAGTCTTCCTTTAAGATTCTTGGATACCTTCTCTGACAGGCACTCTTTAGTAAAAATAAATATAAGCTCACTATTTTGTAACCTGAAAGAAGCTGTAGGTAGTGTTACACCTAGCAGAAGCATCTACTGGGCTGCAGCCATGGACAAATTATTGCAGCCTGAGACTGTCATCACGTAATTGATAATTTTCTGTAGACTAGCCAGGGATGATATAGAAAGCATACTGCTTCTTAGTAAGAAAAAAAAAAATTAAAAATGGGATTTTATGATGGATCTTAATGACTAACTGAATAAGCAAAGCAGTTTAATGAATAAAACCTTATTTGCAGAAACAAATGCAGAAAGATAATGGGTTATCATTTTAGATATATACAGGCATTCAGAAGCCATAGTGTGTGTGACTGGTGCTGTGCAAACATAAAGTAGGAGACAGTACTCTGCCCTGGGAATTTATAGGGTCCACAAAGAGAAGAGGCAGCAACCTGGTGCAGCAGAGAGATGGGAACAGCAGCGATAGGACGCCTTGTTAGAGCAGCTGGGTATGGACACAGTTTGCAGAATTTTAAATAAGGAGGATCTCTCAGTGATGCTAGTAGTCCCAGTGTTTGAGATTGTATCTTTTAATCAAAAAACCCCAGTCCATCCAGCAGCAGCTTCAGGTGCTATCACTACATCTCCTTTGGCTGAGTTATTTTATGTCTACAAACATAGCTGCACTTAATGGCAGCCTTTACTTCAGCGAGACAATAATTTGTCTCTCTCTTCTACGCATGCTCTTACTCCCATTACTTAGAGGAACATAGTGTCTTTGAGAATTTGCTGTGCTGTCTCAATTTTGATTGAAATTTGTCAATGGATTCCAAGGTTACAGGGGTAGGGGAGAGCAAGACTGACAGACAGTTGGACAGACAGTTCAGTTGCAAAAGCCGTTTGGGAACAAGAAGGACGAAGAAAGCTGAACGAAAGTAGAAAGTATGCTGTTGTTAGCCTATTTCATTTGAAGAGGGTTTGGAATTTGATAGGGAAAGGTAATTTACAGTGGGATCACTATCTGAATCTCACCTTTGGTGGTGTTGGCCTCACTGAGAGGAGGCCAAATGCACTGGTATTGTCCGCGTGGGACTGCGGAGAGATGAGCAGAACGGGAGTGAGGACAGTGGGTTTGTACTTGCAGCCTTGGCAGGTACCTCCCGCCTCTACTGAGCCCGTGTCTGCCTCCTTTCTCTGTGCACTGGGAAAATAAAGCACATTTTATAAAAACTGTGCTGGCACTTATGGCCAAAAAGAGCTATAGAAGTGAAAGATGACAGCAAGCACTGGTCATGGCCTGATGTTGTTATGTGTAGTGGTGAAACATGGTCATGGAGCAGATGAACCAAGAGGCCCAGTTTAATACAGTATTCTATCTGTTACTTTTTTACCTTTATCCTAAACGCTACATCAGGTTCATGTACGCTTCTGCAGGAAGGTAGGGTTTACATCTCGGCCAAGGAGATTCTATGCCTCATGGAAGTCCAAGGAACAGCTGGCAGTGTTGTTGAAGGGGTAAAAACTGAACAATTTCTACAAAATACAGAATGCATTTCTTGCATTAGATGCTTTCCAGTGTGTGCATGAAAGCTAAGACTTGAAAAAGAAAGATACAAAAGAAGAAAGCTGGACTGTACCAGTCCAAAGTTATACCTATCTGAGAGTTGTGTTCTACATATATTTTTTGTGATCAATAAATAGCACTAAAAATCAAAAATAATGGCAAAAATTAATATACACCTTTAGAAAATTACCCCAATGGGCTTTCATCCAGTAATTGCTTAATATCTTCGCTTTATTTAACTGGAATAAGCAAGGCCATCAAAAAAAGTCCCTGAGTAATTACAGTATAACCGAATCAAAGATCTAACGCTGAGCTCCCTGATGAGTGAAAATAGTTTGAAAATTATCAAAATAAAGGTGTTATTTCTCAAAAGTGTAACGTTGAACTACTGTGTATTGCAAGCAGCCGAAGGTCCTTGTACAAGAACACAGTTCTGCTGCCACAGGGAAATACGCCCATGCAGACGAGCAGCTGAACTCCAGATAATTTCTATTCCTTGTGTCTTACCCCTGTATGATCTTTAAATTGTGCAAGCAAGAACCTTTGTTGTTTCTTTCATTCTGCTGTCAGTACAGGGTTGTACTGACAAACCTGATAGTTTGAAGTTGTTAGATGTTCTTAATACATACACAGACTATGTACAACGTGGGGGTTTTTATTCCTGTCTTCCATGGAGTTGTAATTAAAAGACATCTTTTCTCCCTATTATTACATGTTAACCTGTCATTGGAATGATTTGGGTGTCTCAGTATAGCAAGCACGATTTCAGGTTCATAATTTAGGGATGTATATCATGTAAATAAGTACAATTGATGTGACATTGTGTTTTAACACCACCATCATGAAACTCATCAGGGTTTTTTGGAACCCATTCACCACATGGGGAAGCAAAATGCAGCTGCCTTAGGAGTGCTCTGATGCTCGTTGTTCTGGTTTTACGCTGTGAAGCCATGCTTCACTGCCTGGGGAGCAGGGAGGAAGGCAGGTGTGGAAATGTAAGATGCAAGTATGGCCCTGTTTGGTTTTCAGGTTCTTTTGAGTTTCGTGTCCCTCCTGCCATCCCCCTCCCAGCACGAGGAGGTCTTTGCTGTGCGTTGTAGGTGTTTAGATAAGTTATAAGTTATAAATAAGTTATTTCAGAGGTATCGGAGAAGTGTGTGCCCATCGGCCTGAGGTATTGTACACCCTAGGGCAAAATGCTGGAAGTGGCATCCTTCAGCCCTGCAGTGACACTGCAGTATGCTGATGCCTTCTGGGTCTCCTGTGGGGTTTGCAAGATGTACTTCCTCCTCCCCCTCCTTGCCCCCTGCCCAGCAGAGCCTGTAACACATCGCAGCCATGCAGCACCTTTGCCTCCATATGTCAGAAGATGTTAGCAAGTGAGCCGCTGCTTTTGAGGTTGCAGCCACAGCTGCATATGCAAGACCCTAACCTAGTCTATGTAACCCAGTGCATCAAAAATGGCCCAGCACTTGGCCCAATGTATTGCTCTTTCACATACTGGAAGAAGTGCATGGTCTGTACATTAGTCTAGCACACAATATTGCCATCTTATGCAGAGATTTGGACCAAATCCAACAGTTCTTGCTCAGATGAAAATGCCATAATTCCCTTTGTAGGCAGTTCTGCCAAATCTACAGAAGCCAGGAGTGTTTTGCCAGTGAAGGCTTTGTTGTGCTAGGCTTCCCTGAAGAGACGCTGTGATGTTCACTGCACATGCTCCAGTGCCACATGTTGGGGAGCTTGCACTGCTTAGCATATTTATGATAATTTGGCTCCCAGGGGCAAACAAGACTCTTCTTATATCTCCTTCCCCGGGCCGAAGCACAAAGAAATTTCCCCTTGCTGCTTTGTAGGGGGAAAATAATACATCAAAGCTTCTTGCTAAACACTTTTAAAAATACACAGCGCATATCTGTATGTTTCTGTTCCCTTAGGGACCTGTTCCTCTGGTTGGTGTGGAAAGCAGTTAGCAGCAGGTGATGGGGATAACACTGCATGCTGAAGTCTAGGCATTGCACCTGACCTGCAGAGCTTTAGCTATGGCATTGCCATGTGTAGTTTGGCCTGTCCTTTATCTATATTATGTACCAGTATGGAATGTATTCTGGTCACTATACTATGGTCGTCATAATCTGCTCGACTGGATATTGTCCAAATACAGTGGATTTTGGAGGCTGTCATTAGGTACTGAAGTTAAAACTTTTGGGGCTAATAGTCTTAACTTATTTGAAAATAATGCCAATTAAGATTTTTTTACATAGGGAGAGATGTTATTTTTGAGTCGTAAACAGAAAATTTGGGTTCACGTTCTCAGAAACGTCACTGAAAAGTAGGATATTTTAAAGTATCTCAAGTTGAAGACCCAGAAATGAAGAACTCAACAATCTTTATTTGAAGATGTGATGATATTTTTATATTTATATATATTAGGTTTCAAAATTACTGTTTCCTAGGAGTAGATTTTCCAATTCAGTGATGAGAAAGACATGCTGAGCTTGAAACTTGGTTCTTCTTCAATGCCATACGAGTGTTGGACAGCAAAGATAAAAAGAATGAAGATTAAGTACATCTTCCTTTTTATAAAATTGGACTTTCAGAAAGTTAAAAGTTCCCTTTAGACTCAAATGTGTGCTGAGCTGGTGGACCTGGGAAAAGGCTTGAGCAGCCATGAGCACCTTAGAGCACCCATGTGGTAGGACCAGGCTTGCAATGGCAGAGGGGGCAAGTGATGCAGCCCCTTTTTGTGCACTGCTGTCTGTCACTGGAGGATGGCTCTGTGCGACAACTGTGCTGCCATCAGGCAACAAAAGGTCCTGCTGGCCTTGCTGAGGCAGTGACAGCTCTCGCTGAAGCAGTGACAGCTCTCTGTGGCATCTGGAAGTGGTGTCATTGAGGGGTTGTCATGGTTTAACCCTGGCCACCAACTAAGTACCACGAAGCCACTCACTCACTCCTCCCCCCACCTCAGTGGGATGGGAGGAGAATTGGAAAAAGGTAAAACCTGTGGGTTGAGATAGGAACAGTTTAATAATTGAAATAAGGTAAATAATAATAGTAGTAGTGAAAAGAGAGAGAGAGAGGAATAAAACTCCAGAAAGACAAGTGATGCACAAGACAATTGCTCACCACCCGCTGACTGATGCCCAGCCCATCCCCGAGCAGTGATCAGCCCCTCCCTGCCAACTCCCCCCAGTTTCTATACTGGGCATGACGTTCTGTGGTATAGAATATCCCTTTGGCCGGTTCGGGTCGGCTGTCCTGGCTGTGCTCCCTCCCAGCTTCTTGTGTACCTCTTTGTTTGAAAAGCATGGGAAACTAAAAAGTTCTTGACTCAGAGTAAGCACTACTTAGCAACAACTGAAACATCAGTGTTATCAACATTATTCTCATACTAAATCTGAAAAACACAGCACTGTACCAGCTACTAGGAAGAAAATTAATTCTCTCCCTGCCAAAACCAGGACAGCAGTCCAGGCTGCAAGCAGGAAAGTAGAAACTTGCCTTGCCCTTGCTCATACGACTTTCACGGAGACAGGCTAGTGACTGGGGTGCCAGGCGATGTGCCTGCTGGGGGTGAAGGGCGGTGAGGGCAGAGCAGCAGCGTGCTGTGCTGTTACTGCTGCCTGCCCATCTCTTCTGCGCCATAAGGCACCTGGACTGTGGGCAGAAGGATGAAAGGGAACCATTAAATCTTTTATGCTCTGTCCTGCTGCTCCAGGCAATCCTGACCTGGCTGACTTATTTTAAATAATCGATGGAAAGAGAGGATGGGTTTTTCCTCCTAAAGTACTTTGGGAAATGCCTGATGTGGACAAGGAGTGGCTGCCTTTTGCAGCGAGGCTTGTGTGAGGACTTCGCATGTGCCTTAAAATACCTCAGCTTACTGTCAAGTGAAGTTTCACTGCATGGAAACCTTGAGTGTTTTAGTTGCAGTAGTCAAGGACTTTTTTTTTTTTTTTTTAACAAAAAGTAGCAGTATCTTAGGGTGACTGCTATAGGCAATATTTCTAATACTTTGAAGTGTATAAGGCATGGTGGGTTTGTCCAATAATTTCAAATAACCCCAGCCGTTATAGCTGCACATTAATCACCAAGGCTCCCTCCTACCTGGGGAAAAAAAAAAAAAAAGAGCTTCAGATTTCTATGTTGAAAAATTAGTGCCTCATTAAAGCTAGACAAGTTTGACATTTGCTCTCTGCCTGTGGTTTCAGGGCTTTTTGTCCATCAAACAAAATAAGAAACTGCGCCAATACATGTGATAGCAGCAACTGGAATGTAACTTTAGGAGGATCTTTGACCTTACCAGACATAATGTATTTGATTCATTCTGCAGATGTTAAAATACTGCCAGAAATTTCTGGGAGATGACCTTAGAAATTATTCCTAGTTCTGACTTTTGTGCTCTAATAAAAAATCTGGTTGTACAGGTTAAATATCTTGACCTTATGTATTTTCTTTTTCTAACCTAATGCCAGAAATAAATGGCTTGCTCTTTATTCCTCTGTGCATTGATTTCTCGGTGCTTCGGTGGTTAGATGACATAACTACTATAATTGTTTTAATACATTAGCTGCAAATTATATATTGATGTTCTTTTTTCCATTGACCTTTCTTTCTCAACATAATTTTCATTTTTTACTTCATGCTGTGTCCATGGTGGCATTGCATTATTAGAGGATTTGATTTTGAATTAAGGGCCAATCCTGCAAGGTCCTCAGTGCCATTGCCATCTGCTGAGTGCCAGAGGGATCCGGGACCACTCAGCACCCTCTCAGACATGAGCAGTAACTTGCTAGATCAGATAGTAATGATAGCAATTTGCATCTACTGTTTGTACTTGGAGACATCCTGACATTTTTAGTAAATAGCTGTGGAATTACAGATTATTGAGAAACTCCTATCTTTGGAAAGAGTTGCCCTGAAATCGTTTTTCCATTTCTGCAGAACAAGCAATTTTCTGATTACAGCTACAGCTCTCTGGGCATGCGTTTGCATTGCTGAAAGGTTTCAGAGCATTGTGTAGTATTATGTGAACCAAAACATGCAAAAAATCTACATGTAGCAGTGTCTGCCTTGAGGTGTGATTATAATTTTTCTCATTTTGCAGAAAGGAGTAAGAGGGGTGACAAGAATTTATCAAGCTTAAGAGCTTTCAGCACTCAGGGGCTGAAAAGCTTGAAAATGCTTTGCTGTAGCCCTCATTTAGTTTAATTTGAACTCAGTGAGTGAATATTTAAAATAGCAAAAAATGTCTATTCCCTATAGAATAGTAAGTAATCAGCATCCATTTTACTCAGGCACAGGGAGCTCATCTGTCTGTTTGCCCAGCTGTAACCCCATCTCATAGGGCTGCTTTTCTTGATGATTATGAGAATGCAAGTTTTAACTATTTCTGAGCAGTTACGGTGTTGCTAACCTCATCAGTGAGTATTTTCTTTTAAAAAAATTATTTCCAGTATGTGCTTTGAGGTCACAAGGTGCATTAGCATTATTAAGCTCAGCTTTTCAGTTGTACACAGGAAGATAAAAGCCCCAAAGAATTCTGTTGGATTTGTTTCCCCCCTCTAAATATACTCTGAAGGATGAGCTTCACTAAATGTTAGAGAGAAGTGGCTGGTCCTGCAAGGTAGGGATGCCGCAGTGAATGTAAATAAGAGCAAATTTTGAAGTTGTTGGAGATTTTGTTTTGTTTTTTAAATTCTGGCTAATGCTGGTAAGTGTATTAACATAAGGCAATGTCAGGAGCTGACCATATGGTCATCTCATTGTCTTTGTTTGCCATAATCACAAATGGGAAATGGCATAGCTAAGGAGTTTTAGAATTTGCTGTATGTTATCTAAAATACATTTATTTCTCTCTCTGTCTTTCTCAAAAAATATCCCCACAGCCCCTGCCCCTAGCCACCAGATACCAAAGAGGTCTTATTACTGCACGAAACTCAGAGTTTGCATTGATGTCTGAAAAATACGTGTGTAGCCCCTATCCACATTTCATGCTGCTGGAGTTCCTACACACTGCCCACCAATGCATTATACTCGGGTTCTAACATGCTTCAGGATGATCTTCTTCTGTTTGGCATGTTTCTGAAAGATAAATTGAGCAGTAAGGTCCTTTAGCGATTTCCTCAGCTTGGAAAGCAGAGAGTTTAGAGAGTAGTATTTTTAATTAGTACATGAGTTTTCATCCTTTTACTCGGTTTAATTCTGTCATACTCATAGTGAAAACTACAACTGCTGTGTAGCATGAGTAAGGGTTGCCAAACTGACACTACAGAATTGCTGTAAGAGTAGTTTTAACCTACAGGTTAACTGTCAATTCCAGTGGCTTGTTCATTCAGTCAATCTTTTTTTTTTTTCTTTTTTTTTTTCCCCAATCTCCATACAGATTTGGCCTCCTGCAGCAAATCCTTGGAGAAAGCTGAGTAGCTACTTTGCATGAAGTGGAAAAAGACTTGCATTCCAGTACTTTATCTATATTTTCTTATAATCCGATTTAGTGTGGAATACAAGCCTGAAAAACCCTTAAATCTTTCTGTAATTCTTGCACAGCCATTCACAGTGGATTTGTACAGTGCAAAGTGGAAGAGATTTGGGTTCAGAACAGTGATGAGTTTAAGGTTACTTGTTTTTCTTTGCAGTTTAACAGATTTCACTATCAGTACCCTCTCCCCAACTAATAGTACGTGACATAAATGATCTGCAGATCAAGGAATATAGAGTCTATATGCACAAGGTCTATGTTTATGCTCCTCTGTGTAGAGGAAGTTACCTTTTGTAAACCATGTAATTATAAGAAAAAAGATAGATGCATTGCATATTTAAAATCCTGTTGGTTGCCTTGTTTTGCATAGCATTATTTTTTGTTAATATTTAAACAACTGTGTAATGGAAAGGGAAGAACATGGAAACAGAAATGCTGTAGAGTGGGAAGAATAGAGTCTGAAAGGTTGCTCTGTAAAGTCCAATATGAAAACAAAGAATGGTTCTTGTCATCTCAGAAATCATAGTTTGTCACTGAAAGTGGGAGGACTTGTTTGGCTTATTTTTCACCAACTTTTTGTTGTTAGTAGCCATTGAGAAGCAGCAAAACAAAAACTATTTGGGACGTAACAGGGTGATCAGAAAACGAGTACAAACTGGAATTTGTCTTCAAGTTATCTCCTCTTGTGGATATAAAGGGATTGATAACTCAAGGCTAGTATTAGGAATAATTATATCTGGTTTAGCTGGGCAAGGTGTCTAATATTAGCAATAGAGCAATAGGTATATTTTGAATACAGTTTGAGCTATTGAACATGTTTGTAATGTGAGTGTGTATACAATATTGTTTTAGCTGTGATGGTCTAAAGACACTGATTGGTACACATGCATACTAGTAAATAATTTATGGACATGCAAATTATTGTGGGTAGTTTGAGAGGTGTATCTATCTAACACTGGTGTTTTTCCCTACTTTTCCTTTGTTACTCATTCTATGTGATAGCTGAACTGAAATACTTGCTTTTTAAAAACTATCCTCAAATATGTTTAATTTAATAAAAAGAATTTAACTTTTATGCCATATGACAAAGGCATTTCCTATAGATTAAGTCTCTTCTCATGTTTATGTAACAAGTTATTAACGTGAGACTGCTCCACTGATGCCTTGTACCACTATGGTAGTTTAAGAAAATGCTCAAGTTTGAGAAGAGCTCACAGGTGTTGGTCATGGCAACACCATGAAGTGTACTGCCTGTCTGGATTTGTTAAATATGTGTCATGGATGATTTCTCGCTACAGATCTGTATTCATTTCTGTCCTAAGGCATAGTAATTGCTACCCTGTCTAGAGAAGAGGGTGGAGAAGGGGGAAAACAAACTATTGAAAAATCAAATTTGGTGTGTAAACCCATGTGAGAAACCCATTTTACTATCCTGGCGTTTACAATTGTGTCATCGCATTGAGTTAGTATTTGTAGAGTTTCCCTCTCAGAGAGAAAGGGTATGATCTGGTTAAAGAGGTAAGTGGGCGCATGGAAAGCAGCAGGGAATCCTCTGGATTTTTTAAGTACATGGGAATATATGATATGTTCTTTATCCAAATACACGACCATTTACTGTCTCTAGGACTTCTAGATCTCCCTTTCCCACCAAATACGCCATCGTTGCTGTTGGTCACCTCGTACATGCAATACAGTTGCAACTTCAGTGAGAACATCCCACGTCTGTATACTGTTCTTTCCATCCCTCAGCCACCCTAAATATATCATGCAGAAGGACTTGTACATCTCAGAAAGATGGGAAGAGCATTACTAAGTGCTCCTGGTAAAGCTGGTGTCCATGCTGTCTTATTTCACCCGGGGAAAGGAAGGGGGACACACGCGGCCCATGAGAAACTGTGTCAGCAGAAGCTGGTGTGAATTGATTATTTAATAACAAACAAGCACAGTGCCTGCTTTTTTATTATTTTTATGTCTGTGGTACTCACACATTCGGTGTGGTGAGATTACTGCCTAAGGCTGCTCCCAAAGAGCTGCAAGAACAGGAGCCCATTGAACTCACACTGGTTCTGTTGCGTGTCTTAATGAAGCTTTAAAATGCTTGAAATTGTCTTTGAAATTAAATATTCCATGTACTTTGTAATAATTGTGTAGCCAAATAAAGGAAAATTGTGAGGAACAAAGAAAAATTAGATTGATGGCTAGAAGAAAATTATTAAATAAAAAATTCATGAAGAACAGAAATTAAAAGAAAAAGCATAGCATCACAGGCTTTTGCACAAAGACTTTCCTTCCAGTGGGAGCTTTTCTTTTCCAACTATTACTGTGCATTTTACACTCCCTGTTTGCTACAAAACTAGAAAAACTTTTTCTATGGCAATAATGGGGAAGATGGTCACAAATTTATGCAGAAACTGGGACATAGAGTAAAATTTAAAAGCAGAGGTATGCATTCACTGCCTTTCTGAGTGGGGGTGTGGTGCACTTTAAATAATTAATGATTTGACTGGAATTGCCTTTTTTTTTAACTCTTAAATCAACTATGACTAAACAGAAAAAACACAGAAAGACTTCTGTTCATAATTATCAGCCCAACTTGTACACTTAGAGCCCTTCATCATTCAAATTTACTGCTCTTAGTGGCCATTAGTAACAGAATGAATAATTTGTTGTGAATAAATTCTCTCATGATTAGTCTTTCTCTCTGTTTGCAGGTTAAGTCCAGCAAATCATTGTTTGTTGACATGTATTAATGCCCAAAAGTGTCTGAGAAGCATGCAACTGTTTGTTTTGAACACATTATTTTTGAAGAATCAGTACACCCTCAGGTTTTGTGTCCTTGCTATGGCATGAAAAACCATTCTGGAATGATTTTAAATTACAGTGCATTTAGGAAGCAAATACAGAAGATGGTTACAGTGAACACTGGGACTTCAGGGAAATACCTACAAGCTAGTGCATGCGTTTAAAAATATGAATATTATTGTAAACTCTTTAGGTGACATCTGGTAATAGATATTTAATCTAACAAAAATCACTTTTGTTGATAACCTGTTAAAGTAATTTAACGGATGAGTGATGCTATTAATGGACCACATATAGAATCCAGACTTTTTTTGTTCAAAACATTCCTTTAGGGTTTAAATTTCTAAACAAGTTCAGAGGCAATTTGAAGAGATCTAGCCTATATACAAGCTACAGGAATCATAAATTATGAAATTTTCTTCTTCTCTGCATTTCCTCTGCATTTAGAAAAAAAAATAAATCACTATGTATACATACGTGCAGCTTTAAGTTGGCTGAATGATATACCTTGTTTTGATAAGGTGGTTAGAAGCCAGAGACTGTGAATAGATGGATGTATGACTGAGTATGCAGAGAGAGGGAGATGAACAGAGGGCTTAAAAACTGTTATAAGTTATCTGAACAAACATACAATTTTAATCTTCCCTTCACTAGTCTTTTTTTGGGAGAATTGCATTAGTAATATCTGTAGCATAAAATTTTCTTGCAAAAAATTTAAGCATAAAAGCAAAAAACTCAAATCATAGCAAAACCAGCCTTTTTCCCCACCCCAACACTTTGGGATGCTAGAAGAATAGAAGATAGACATCTAGAAAACAGATAATCAGGTAATAAAAATGAACTTTTAAGTTGGTATTTTAATACCAGTTAGTATGATAAAGTCATGCTATTTTGAACAATTGCAGAAGTTCATTGATAAGCATTGTGTTTTTGCTTCAGCTAGCATTTAATTTCTGAACACATGACTATGTACTGCTGAGACTCAGATACCACCTATACAGAATAGAAAGTTGGAGAAACAATCTGTTGTAAATGTCTCTGACTTCATGAGGATCCCTGCACAGTCACAGTTTAGAGAACTAAAATGTGGTGGTTGAATCCAAGATCAGCTGTTTCCAAATAAATGTTTGTGAAACCTCCGACTTTAATAGCTACATTGTATCATCCAAAAGATGTGCAACAGAATGAAAAGATGACCTTTCAGATAGAGAACAAGCTGTTTACAATGTCTTTTCATTTACTGAGACAAAATATTCTTTTTAAACAGAGATAATACTTTCCACCGTTTTTAGCAGTGTTGGTGAAATACAAAGAATTTAATTGTTTTATTTCTGAATGCAAGAGGTTTTAGCTATGCATCTTTAGATCAGAGCTCTTTCTAGACCAGCTGTGTTAAATGCATTGATCTAGCTAGATTTTTTTTTTTTTTTTTTTTTTTTGAGACAATGGAGGTATTTTGAATCCCTTGCTCACAGGGTGGGATGTCATTAGCTGTCCATCCTTGTGATATCCACATGATATCTGGCTTTGAATGATATACGATGAATTCTTATTGCCATCCTACACAGCAGTTATGGGGTCAATAATTTACTGACAAGGAGGTCTAAGGTAGCTGTAGCTGAAATTGGTCTAAATTATAGTGAAATAGCAGCCTTGGCGTGAAAAGCTGCTGGGATGCTCTCATTTGCACACTCGTACACAAGAACTACCTTGGACTGTAACGGACCGCAAACAAATAGTGAGAAAATCCGGATACGGAAATCAGGGCTTAGCCTTATGTTTCTTATGTGAAGTATGGTATGGCCCTTAGTCTTTGCAGTTGTAAATCCACTGCTTAAATCACAACTGAGTAACTGGTACTAACTAGTGACAGCTAGTTATACTGGTAAAGTATTTTTTGCTCTGCGAAAGTTACTTTGGTTATTGTTCACCCTCTCTCTGTGTTCCTGTTCTTATGTGATAAAGCAGGTGGTGCAAACCAGTTTTCTTGTTAAAGGGAACACAGTATGTCTGCTGGAATTCAAAGAAATGCAGCGAACAGGAACTTCTCAAAACTTGAGGAAAATCTTACTATTTTGGGAAGAAGAAACAAAAACAAAAAACCAAACACAAAAGTTTTTACTTTGGGGTTAAAAAGACCAATATAATTCTCTTGTCTGTTTGCAGAAAACTAAAGATTTTGTTGTTTGTAAACCAAATACAAATTCATTCCTAGTTCACACATCATATATGAGTAGTTTACTAAAGTTGGAAGCAAATTTGTTTAAGAAGTGTAGAATAATTTCAGTTGGAAGGGATCTGTGAAGACATCTGGTCCAACCTCTGCTCGAAGCAGGTCCAGTAAGACTAGGATGCTCAGAGCTTTGCACAGGCAAGCCCTAAATATACCTGGTGTTGGAGGTTCTGCAGTCTGTCTAGGGAACCTGCCCCAGTGGTTGACCCTCCTCACAGGGAAAAAAAAAAAAAAAAAAATAATCCCTTGTATCTAGACAAATTTTCTTTTGTTGCAGTCTCTGATCGTTGCCCCTCACCATTTTGCTGCACACCTCCAGGAAAAATCTGGCTTGGTCTTGTCTCTACTCTGCCATTGGGTTGCTACGGACCACCATGAGATTACCCCTGAGCCCTCTCATCCTAGAGCAAACCCAGTCCGTTCAGCCTCCTGCTGTGTGCTGTAAAGGTTTGGAAAAATCTTAAAATTAGTGTAGCATGGGAATGAGGAATGAGAAAGTGCCCTTCATCCTGACAACCTGAGGTGCTACAACGGCAGTGGGCAGAAATGGTCTGTTAGAGAGTACCTTCAGCCTGTTCTTGTAACGCTGATAGAAACCAGGTGGAGGAAAAAACCTTCCGTAATGTAATTAAATAAACCTTAGAGAAAACTTCTCAGCACTTACAGTGATGACCACAAAACTATCCAGCTAAAGATTTGGATCTATTTATTTCATGGTTCTCAACTACTGTGCATAGATGTTAATTACAGTACATGGCAATCACATTTTCTCTCTCCTGTTACTAAAAGCTTTGCTTTTGAATTTCCAGAACAACTCTGTTGGTAGAAAGGTTGCTTTGCAAGCAGCAGAACCAGCCGGGATGGTGGTGTTTGTGATAAGGACCCTTTCTTACCAATTCCTGAACTATGGCTTATTTTGTGCATATTTGTGCTTGTTGGTTCTTTGAGAGCTGAGGATGTGCAACATATTGTTAACTGTTTGAAACTTAGTTTGATGTATTCTGTATGCTTTGGAACTTTTTATTTTGGGAGAGGGGTCCTATTCCTACCATGCAAACTAACAGGAGTAGATACTGTCTTCCTTCTCTCACTAAGGTATGGTACCTTGGCCTTTTTTGTCTTCCTCTGCAGAAACTCTCCTGGATGACTTCCTTCTCACGTACACAGTCTTCATGACAACTGATGACTTGTGCCAGGCACTTCTGAGGCAATATCCTTTTATTAAATGTTATATTAACAGGGGTCACACACTTACATCTAGGTTTAACTATTGTCAAGCCTTATATCAAATGTACTAAGTTGCATGTCTGGGATAATTAGTTTTGCTCATTGCGTTTTGATATTATTAAATACAACCCCACATGAATATTTTCAGTTTGCACATAAAAATGGTAAGAAAAGAGAACATTTGTCTAATAATTACTATGGCATGCTTAGAAGGTGGACTGCACCTGAGATTCTGGCATCACGCCCCGAGAAATGCATGAACAAATAGGAGAAACTTCAGAAGAGAGCAATGGGAATTACCAGTATTCTAGCAAAAAAGATGTACAAAGAAGGATTGAAAGAATTGGGATTGTTTTACCGAAAAAAGGGAAACTATAAACGGGACAATCTTTCAGTTACCTAAAGAGGAAGGGAAGAATCTGTTCCCATATCAATGCCAGATGGGACAAGAGGCAGTGAGATTAAATTGCTGTAAGGCAGTGTCATGTTAGATACTAGGAAATTTTTATTTTTTTTTTTACATTAAGAAAAGAAACACTGGAGTGGAAAATGTGTGAGACAGTAGAATCTTCGATATTGGAGAGTATTAGGAAGAAGAAACTAGAAAATATATTCCAGGGATAATATAGGGTATACTTGAGCCTCTCTTAGGGTAGACTAGTTAGGGTGGACTTGGGTGGACTAGTGTAGCTGGTCTTTCAAGGTCTCTTCTTCTCCAGTCCAATTTTCACAAGGTTTTATGATACTTGGAATTTGATTCAAATCTGTAGCTTCCCAAAGTTCGGGTTATACTGTTTTCTTAACTCAAAAGGGTTTTGGAGGAAACTGTTAAAACTGGAAGCATTAAATCCAAATTTGGATATGAGTTCCCCTAATTGGCACATGCCTGTAAGTAGAGAGAGAGAGAGATACATTCATCTGTTAAAACATTTAGAATTTGCGTAGCTAAAAAAATCAATAAACAGAAAATTCCTGCTCTGAAGTTGAATGTACAAAGCTAAAAAGCTGCCTCTGAATAAACCTGTATCCAAAACATACACATTTGTGTATGTGCATACTTCACAAGAATGCTTGTAAGATGTATTGAAACAGATGCCTAACTCCTAGCAGCAATGCAATCTTATGTCTGCTGTTTTTGTTTAAAGATAAATAAACCTTGATAACTGTTACAAAATGACATTTAAAGTGGGGTTAAAACCTCTCCAGATCTATATGTTAATTCTTAGAATAACTATATGTGTAATATGTTTCAGAATATGTGAAAAGAAAAAAAGAAGAGTAAGTATTTTACAATCTTTGCTCTTTTTTTTGTGTGATACAGTATATGTCTAACTCATTCTGAGATAAAAGAATTTTTTTCTTGTATTTCCAATTACTTCCATAAACTGCAGAGCATTGTTTGAACGAACTTGTAGCTATAAAATGAACTTGCTTTTCTTTTTTCTTTTCTTTTCTTTTCT
>NW_009631760.1:0-11566 GCF_000690535.1 Cariama cristata
CATGGCCCGATCACGACACTATTGTGATCAACCGCTTCAGGTAACGACGCCCGTGACTCCCCGGGGCCCGGAGCGCAGTAGTTAGCCCGACCGCTGGTGGCAACCCGGGGCTCTGGGAGCTCAACCCTGACCGGGGTCCCCTAGGGAGGGAAGGTGCCCTCAGACCTCGTCCCGTGACTGCTGCCGCCTCTCTTGCAGGAGGTATGTCGCTGGAGGACAGTGCAAGTCGACAGCTAAGCTGGAGGGGAAGGTGGTGATAGTCACAGGAGCCAACACAGGCATTGGGAAGGAGACTGCCAGAGACCTCGCGCAAAGAGGCAAGTTACCGGCCTTCATCAGCAGGCATCCCTGTGCGGCTGTGTGTGTGCGCCCGTGTGTCAGCAGTCCCTTTTCTGGATCTAAGGGAGGGGTATTTTATGCTTACATTTAAGTGAATTGGATTCCAAAGTTATTTCAGACGAGCCCAAGTGTTGCTTCTCCAGAGGCTGTAACCGCTGAGGTGCAAGTCCCCAGTTCCTCAACTGGTTTCGTTGCTTGAACGCCAAAAATGTGCCTTGTGATATGAAAATACTCTGCACTGCAACTGTTTTGATAGGACTAGGGAAGTTCCTGGTATTGCTGGGTTCTACTTGTATGGAACTGGGAAATGCCATAGGTCCACTGCTGTGTGCTTTAGATACTCATGTTTCAACCTAATTTGGTTTAAATGCTTTTTGGGTAACTGGTAAGGAGATTAAACTACCTGTTCACAATCCGTTTAGAATCCAAGTATCTTCATGTGCGCCTGGCTTGACGTTCCCATTACAGGGGCAGATATAACCCTAGCATACCAGTGTTGTGGTACACACTCCTGACCTGGGAGAACAGGTAAACAGGCACTTCAGATGTGCATTTTCCCAGTCTGAAAACAGCTTTGGGCTGGATCCGACCTAACAACGTAGTAAGAAAGCCCTTGTTCCTCCCAGCTGCTCCCCGACTGATGCCAATTCCCTAACGAAACAATACGTTGTTTGTAAGCACTGTGCATAGTCAGCCTGCTCGTCATAGCCTTGATCATCCAGCATGCTCCAGTGATCTCAGCTTCTGTTCCTGCTTTTTTCCCCCCTTGCAGGTGCAAGGGTGATTGTCGCTTGCAGAGACATAGTGAAGGCAGAAGCTGCAGCCACGGAAATCCGAGCTGAGACAGGGAACCAACAAGTCATTGTGAAAAAACTGGACTTGGCTGATACGAAGTCCATCCGGGAGTTTGCTGAGAAATTTCTAGCAGGTACAGTCTTTAGATTCTTCTTTTCAGTGAGAATATTTTACCAAGGACTTCTATCTGCTCTTCTAGCAAATGCCAAATCCCTGACCTGCATCTCTCTGTACTATGTTGGGTACTGCAGTTCACAGCAGGGGCTCATCAGAGGCCATGAACTAGCTCGTGGTAGACTTATTTTATTGAGGTGATGTGGCTGCAACGCAGACAGGCATGGGTTTTTTTGGCTGACTTGTGCCACCTTCTTGTCTGTCTTCAGTCTCCGTTTTCCTGTTTAAGGATGTCTGTTGTTTCTTGTAGAGGAAAAGGAACTCCATATTCTCATTAATAACGCTGGGGTAATGCTATGCCCTTACTCCAAGACTGCTGATGGCTTTGAGATGCACCTGGGAGTCAATCATCTTGGTAAGGCCAGTGGAGTCGTGTTTGCGTTCAGTATCTGTGCCAAAATGACAAAGGAAAATCCTGCTTTCAGATTTTCTCTTCCTCGTCTGTCCTTTGGGAAGGATGGAAGGCCATAGTTAGAGTTCTGGAGATACAGTGCAATGTATTTGCTTATCGTGGACCCAGTTTAAGTATCTGTATGTGTCACGTGGGACATCTGAAATGTATGACAGCTTCAGCTTTTTGAAGCTGAGGAGCCGAACTTAATGGCCCCCAAAAAGCTTAGCTGTTAATTCGGGGGGGGTCTTCTTTTCCCTGGACTTGAAGTGAGGGCAGCAGTAAGATACAACATGTAAATAATATGTTGTAAGTACTTTGAAATTCCAGCAGGGGAACCCTTCAGAGAAAGATGACATTTCCTCTCACACCCTAGGTCATTTTCTCTTGACTTTCCTATTGCTGGAGCGTCTGAAGCAGTCTGCCCCAGCCCGCATAGTGAACGTGTCCTCACTGGCTCATCATGGAGGCCGGATCCGCTTCCACGATCTCCATGGTGAGAAGAGCTACAACTGTGCCCTCGCCTACTGTCACAGCAAATTGGCTAACGTGCTCTTCACCCGGGAGCTGGCGAGGCGTCTACAAGGCAAGTCCCAGAGGAGAGTGGTGTGTTTTTCCACTTGGCTTTTGAGCACCGTGGATGAGGAAAGTAGACTGAAGAAAGGTCTGGAAATTGGCTATGCAGAAACGAAATGGTTTGAGGCGAGGGTCACTGACAGCTCTTTGCAGGAAGAAAATATCTCTTGTCTGTGGAACCGGGAGATGTAAAACACTAATTGTCTTTACAACAAGGCAGAGGAGTTTAGTAGCTTGGCACAGTTGAATGTATTTCATTTTTCTTTGGTGCTTGTCAAAAACTAGCTGCACCCATGCAGACAATTGTGGTATGCGAGTGGAAGCTGAAAAAACAGAAGCAGCTGAACTACAACTGCAGTCTCCAACAGAAAAGCTAATGCATATTTAGCTGCCTAAATGCTGATGGCCTGGAGAACAGAAGCGTAGGACTAGACAGTACCTCTTAAGTCACAACATCTGTCACAGTCATGTCATTCAGTCCATAAACTTCAGTAGTATTTATTTTACTAAAACAGAAAACAGTGTCTTCTCTAGGAAATTAGTACCATAGTAAGCCAAAAGAAGCTGGTGTTCTCAACAGCCTGATGGAAGTTGCTGCTGTTTTAGCATCCAGGCCCTCCAGCACCTTATTTTGCAGAAAGCATGTCGTGACTGCAGTGTTTGGAATGGAGTTGGGGATGCTCTAGCAGGCACTAACTACAGAGGATTTCACTTACTTTCCCTGTATCCATGCCTGGACTCCTCCTCTAAGTTGTAGGATATCTGCAGGTAGAATTGAGGAGTATATTACCCTTTTTTTTTAAAGGCAGTTTGATGCATGCAGATTTGTCCTGGACTACTTTCTTTTGCCATAGGCACTAAAGTCACAGCAAATGCTCTCCATCCTGGTTCTGTCCGTTCTGAGCTGGTCCGGCACTCGTTTGTAATGACGTGGCTGTGGAAAATATTCTCATTCTTCTTGAAGACGCCTTGGGAAGGAGCTCAGACCAGTGTCTACTGTGCAGTAGCAGAGGAGCTAGACTCTGTGACAGGACAGTATTTCAGGTGGGTGCAAGCTGATGGAGTGATATACTGGGGAAGGCAACCTTCTTGGCTGGGGAAAATGAGACTTACTGTCATCCTTCATTAAGAAGGGACTGGGTAAGAGGCTGGCTGGTAAGATTGAGGGTGACAAATACTAGAGCATTACCCCTTCCAGGTCTGTTGCAGTGGATATTGCATTAGAAGAAATCCCTGACCTGTGCAACACTTCACACAACAGCAGGTCCTTTAGTGCTAGGACAAAGTGCAGGAAGAGCTGCCACATGCTCAGACTTCTAATCCTGGTCTGCCTGAGACTTGGGCAAATCACTTTTCACTAGAGCTGTTTAGTTAATGAGGTCACTTGAGTCAATCCTGGCAAGACCACTTTGGTTCTCTTTGTAGTTTTACTCCATTAGAGCAGAAGGGCCCTGTGCTCCCAGGGAGCTAGGAGGGCTGATGGTGCTGCAGAGCTAGGAGGTGAGATTTTCAGGACTGGCAGATGATAAAATAACTTGATTCTCCAGTGCGACGGACCCACCAACTGGGAGGGACTCCTGCTGGGATGCTTATTGCTCTAGCCTGCAAACTGCCTTTTGTAGCTCCCACTACAAACCCTGTTTCTTGACTTCTTTGACTTACTCCAGGACCCTGCATAGTCATGTCTTTTCCCCTCACCAAAACTACAGCCCAGAGCAGTTTCAAGTCATCATCATCCTAGATTTGAAGACTGCCATTTGAACAGATTCATGCAGATGTGCCTGTCAGCTTCCCACCAGGTGTAGAACAGTGTAACAATACCATTTTTTGGGAATTTGTCATCTTTTTTTTTTTTTCCCCCCACATGGATACTGTTGGAGCCTTCGTGGAGCTTTCCTCTTGTGATATGTGACCAGATTAGTCTCTAATGACTTTGTCTGATCTTCACTTAGGAGTTTGTACCATCTTAATCAGACTTGAATATATAAATAGATATCTTAATCCTCCCTGGATGACTGACTGTCCCACGATATAAATGGCACATTTATGCACTGGAGTACAGAAAACTTTGGTGGATTTTTAAACTCATAAAAGAAAGGAGTTTTGGACTTGGGAAATGAACAGCTTCTACAGTAATTCACAATTTACACTGGACCAGCCTAAAATCCTTTTCACTTTCCAGGCAATAGAACATAACACACAAGTATAGCCATTTAAGAAAAGAATTTGCATGCCACAGCAAGACAGGTGGAGTCCATCAGAGTCATTTCAGGAACATCAGGGACTGTACACTTGAAGCTCTAAAAACACTAGGCTGGATTAAAATCAAGATGCAATATCTCCTTTATTCTCCTAAACGCCCATGTTATTGCAACATCTAGCATTACAGATGAGAACACATGATCTCTGTTGCAGACAGAGTGCTATGTGATTGCAAGAGCCAAGAAGAAAGGAGCCAGAGTTCAGAGGATAATGGAAAAGGGGATAACCATACATGGTTATTACAGTATTATTATTCTGGGACAGCTTTGCCTTTCCTGCAATGGCAATATAGTGGGATGAATAGGATGGGATAAATAGTTTAGAATGAAGGGCTGTTTGAGTGGCTTTTTTGTAGTGTTCGCTAGAAAAGGTGCTCCTGAAGAAGCTTGGTTAGCCCTTACAGCCCTTTTTAGTGGTATTAATGAGAATGTACACTGAAGAGTATATGGTAGAGCATATATAGGTTTCTTTAAGAGCTGAGACAACAGATAGCATTAGACTTGCTTGCCAGTTCTTGGTGCTATTGGAAGAGACTCTTCCCTAGCCAGTTGGAAAGAAAGCTTTCTCAAGGTGGCTTAGCACCAACCCTTGCTCATTTGCTGGCTAACCTCCCACCCTTCTTCAATTGGTCTTGAAGTTAAGCTGACAGAAAGCAACCCCCTTATCTTAACACAGACATTTCAGTGTGCTAATGCAGATGGAGATCTTTGACTTAAAAAATAAAAATAAAAAATGTTCCTCTTACAGCGATTGCCAGCCAGCATACATATCTCCACGGGGTCGGGATGATGAGACAGCAAAGAAGCTCTGGAGGGTGAGCTGTGAGCTCCTCGGCATCCAGTGGGACTGAGCAGCGCAGACCTCAAGCATATACCTAGCTGAGCCCAGTGATGTTTCTCCTGGGAAGAGCACTGCTGAGAGACCTCAAGACTAGAACACTGATACTTCAGCTGCCCTAATGATGGTTCTATGGACACAATCTAATGTGAATTTCTGGAATATTACACTTAAGGATTGAGATTTGTAAGCAACGAGTCCCCCTTCCTAGCTGGAGAATTAGAGCACCAACGCAGGGAGCAACCTTTGCTTGGTATTTCACACAACAGCCTGAGGCTATTGTTCTCTGGCTTTAGAATAGAAATGGAGGTTGCAGGCTTAGGTTTAGATTATGAAGTAACAAAGAATTACCTTTAAATAAGGGTTGGGGATTTTTTCCTAACAGTAATAGTAAAAAGGTAGGACTCTCAACTTACGATCTATGAGGCTATTTTCAGTTCCTACTATTTGACCTGGCAGAGTGAAAGTACTTTAGGATATTAGATTTTCTGGCAATTACATGCAATACAAACGCTCTCAAGCACACAGAAACAGGTGCTGGCCTTCTTGTGCCAAGCATTAGGTAAAGTTTTTAAGTGGGATCAATTATTTTTCTCTGTTTTCTGTAAGAAGCTGGACCCTAGCCACTGAAGTATCTTGGCCATTGATTGCAGTAAGTTAACTGAGGGTTGGCATATCTTTTGAGAACCCAGGTCTCAGTCCAGGTGACTGGGGGGTTAAAACCTGCAGGAGTGCCCCAATTGTGTGTAGGCAAGTTATCTTGTTAAAAAAAAATAAAAATTAACATCTCTCCTGTGAAGCATTTAGCAAAGATGGTGTAAAAGTTGTCACAATAAACCCCCCAGCTGCACTTTAAAATTACTTTAGAACCTAGAAAAGAGAGCAGAATGAGTAAAGAACATCTCAACTGTGTTAAAAACATTAACCAACTTCAGCTGAGACTTCAGCTTTAAATGACAGCAAACTACCTAGCGCTAAATAGCTGAAGCAGAGCTCAGGACTATCTTGATATTATGGTCAAGTTAGTTAGGTACAGGACAGGAAAGTAAGACTTGCAGAGAAATCCTTACATTTGTCTGCCCAGCAGTTACTGGCCTTGGCTGGCCAAGGCTGCCAGCCTGGCCTTGCAGTATCATCCAGCCTGCACTTCAAAAGGCAGCTGCGTCAATCCACACAGTAAAGGGACTGCTCCTTTGGAACTCTGGTGCTACTTTGGTGCAAACTGCTAGAGTGTGATCCATCATCAGAGATTATTTCCGAAAGAGTTAAGCAGTTAGAAAACAAGTGCCACAGCTCATAGGATTATCTTCTGCTTCTGAAAAAAAAAAAAATCTGGAAGTTTTTGGACTTGCATATGAGCATGCTACTGTGACCAACTGCCAGTTTTGGGAAACAAATGCCAATTTTATGATTAATTCTTTCTGCCTGGATGCTATCTGTGCAGATCTGTCCTGTGCTACCTCTGAGCAATACTAAATAAAGCTATTTTCCTTTCGCAACAGGAGACTGTATCTTCCTTCAGAAATGTTGAATTGGTTCACACGGTGTTGCTGTTATCTGCACCTGCCTTACTAATGCAGAGAACTCAGTTTGGGTAACATTTTAAAGTCCCTTTGTGTTTCTCCGTGTCACTCTACCTTTTTCCCCTCCCTCTTTATGCTTCATCTTGAATATGAAGCTAAATCCACAACTACAATGTAGCAGTAGAATACTACCTAGCATTGCAGGCTTGGCTTGCTTTCTGTGTGTGTGATTCTTTATCTTGGAAATGGCTTTCAGGAGCAATAGAAACCATTTTTAAAAAGGCAGGAAGTGTCTCTATGCTGACATATTTTGCCCTTGCAGGTCAATGGTCTTCTCAAAGAAGTCTGATTGTAGATTTAACCTAAGACCTCAAAGTACACATTTCCTTAGACACACAAACACTCTTTTTGACCTTGGGCAAGTCATTTATACCTTCTTCTAGGCTGATCTGTAAAATGAGGGTACTAAAGCTCATTTAGCTGTCTCAAAGGGAGGCTTGTAAAGGAGAGTTAGATTAACTTGCAGAGCTCTCTAAAGAGGATTACTGGTTTGTGAGAGTACACGTACCAGGCTGAACTAGCTACCGGGAGGACTTCTAAAGATGTGCTATTCCAATTGATCCGAATGTTGAGGACACTGTAGCAGAGAGAGGTTTTGCAATACAGAACAATTCTCCCCCTTCTAATTAGTCTGCTAAGCATAGCCAAAAGCAAAATACAGATCTAGAAAGAGATCCCCAGCTGTGCTGAGATAAAAAGCAAACAGAAGATATGTTAACAGTCATAATACTTTATTCTCTTTTTTCATTGTAAACAAACCCTGGTCATTAATAGAGAAGTTCTTTTTAACTGGCAGTACTCAATCCCTTTATGATGCTCAAAATTTCAAAGCCCCTTGATAATTGCACTATTTGTGACACAAGGCAGTTAGTCAGGATCAAAATTCCAGTTCTGCTGGTAAGAGAAAGATCCCTACAATTCCAGGTTAAGAACAAATTACAGCAAACACTATATAAAGTGCATCAGGTACAGTGCAAAGAGGTCAGGAAGAAAGGCAGGTACAGAACTGACGGGTCTGCATGGCAAACTCCACACTCTGTGCTCTATACAGCTGAAGGAACTGGAGCAGAAAAGTAGCTGTTACAGCAATGCAGATATGGATACCCACAAACAGTAAAACCTCCTCCCCATACTTTGAGATTTGGAAATGATCGAAGACATGGATAGTGTCATGTTTTAGGATTAGCCTAACAGCTGTAATCTGATGGAAAGCTAGGTCAGTCTGGCCAAGAAAACAAAAGCTTTCATTAGTACTGCTCACTAATGAGATAATGCAAATCTGTGGTCAAGAGATTCTGAAAGCTAAATGTGGTCATTTCTGACTGCTTCGCTCTCAGACATTTCTAGCCCTGCTCTAATGAGCAGAGCACCTCCAAGAGAGATGTTTGTGTCAGTGGGACACTGCTCATGAAACACTAAAGGAGAGGGACCAAGTCCTTTCCAATACCATGGAAGTCTGTTCTGTCACTACAGTGAGCTTGGGGATAGTGCAAAACTCTTCAATTTGACAGTCTCAATTATTTTATATACTAAAACTATTTACAGTTATATTACACTTCAGAAAACCTGTTGTTTCTTTTGAAGTAAACAATAAACATTTTAACCAAAAAAGTGAACTAGTTTTCCTGCTTCTTGTGTTGAAATACTTGTAAATAGCAAACACAAACTTGTGGAGTGCCATGTTTTGTTCTGTTTCCTTTTTGAAGGTCCTACTACTCTCTACCATTTTTCTGACCATTTCTCATGTCCCAATCACAGCTGCAGAGAAGCAGCTGCTTTTTTTCAGCATCCCTGAACACAGCCATTACACAAAGATTCCTGCTTTTTCATAAAACTGAATTAACCTAACACTTCCTCAACAAAGCCTGTCAATATAGTCTATACAATATGTCCAGTTAATAAAAATTTAGTCTGGTGTTCTATTGTACCTGACAGGGACAGATTATTCTCATAAGAAACAAATAAATCCCTGTGTGACAGGGATACATACTACCTGTTGAATTTTACCACAGCTTGCTCTATCTGTATTTTCTGCTATATCTGACGAAAAAGTGTGGAAGTTTACTGGCAACTGTTCAGTGATAAAGCTGCATCGCAACAATTTATTGGATATTACCATAGCAAAGAGAGAGGTATGTGATTTTTCAACTATTTTAAAGGATTATTTTCCCTTTGTACTCCCCTTACAGGATATACCATTTATAATTTCATCCATCTAGTAAGGGCTCAAGTGCCATATATGAGACACATCAGACAGTGTGACTGATAAGTAGAAACCTGTCATGAAGAATCAGTTCCTACCTTTTCAAACGAACTAAAGAAATTCGGCACATTGTACTGGGGGCGGGGAGAAGAGTAGCATGGTTTGTATAGAGGCATAAACCCAAAAATCTCTGAATTTCAGTCTTTGTAAAAGAAGACCTCTCCAATCTCGAAAAAGTTTACAGGAAACCTATAATCACAAAAAGTTTTACACTCTAGGCTACATTGAGTTGATGAGACTTTTCTGTCCTCTCTGTATAGGTTTTCTGGATTAAAAATAAGAGACATATAATAAAGTTCAGTGCCTTTAAAACAACCAATCAATCCCCCCCCCCGAAACCCAAAAAACAACAAAAAACCCAAACCAGAAACAGAATTGCTTTCTTCCATACACCTAAATTCTTGCTTGTTTGAAACTGCCCCCTCCCCAGACCCCCCCATCAAAAAGATAGCCAAAAAACACCCTGAGGTAGCGACTGTTAGTCAAAATACAGGACTGGCACTTGTAATTTAGTTCCCTTCCTTTCACCAGGGACACATTAGCAGCACCCATTTGCCACCAACATCAGTCAAGAGACTTCCATTTTACCAAGACATTGCTGTACCACACGCTGTCTTGAAGCCTTCCCCTTCTGTATGGTGGTGAATGTCAATTACTTACTACTTTCTAGTGCCCTGGGGAAGCCGATTTCTCATTTTGGGCTGGTGCACTGAGAGCCATTGGGCACAAATGGCCTTCACAACATCATCTCCGCTGTTCTCAGCCAGCTGTCGCACATGCTGGACTAGCTGCACTGCTCTGCTCTTCTCCTGTCTCACCGAGACCAGATAGGCAGAACGCAACTTGTTGCACATGACGTAGGCCTGGATCTGAAGCAGAAGAGGCCGTCAGAACTTGGTTAGAAAGCTGTAGTAAACTAACAGGACAAGCTTAAGCAAGGATTCACTGGCAACAGTTCAGAAGCGTGTTGTACAAGGCAGGAGCAGCATGTTACGAAACAGAGTATGGCATGGAGCAGATCCCAATGTAAAAGATGGATAGACAGCTGTATTTTATTTTATTAATTTTGTCTCTTGTGGAAACTCCTGTACTGTATCACCATAAAATTAGCATCAGGAATCCTATCTTGTGCATTAATTTACTACATCCTCATGGCAAAGAGTCTAAACCAGTCATTTTCTTCCATTGCTGGTTCTAGAACAGCTCACATCTTTCAGTGATCGATCTTACGTAAAGGTAGAATGAAAAGCCCATTTTTTTAATCTACCCACAACAGTGAGTTTTTCAGTTGGAGCAGGACAAAGCACAGTCACAAATCTTAAGATTTTATTCCCATCTCTGTCACTCAGGATCTACAACAACCCACAAATGCTGAGCTACAGCCTCTTCAACTATAAACATGCATCTACAGTTCAGGTATTTATCTGTGACTCTCCAGTAGCTTGGCCAGCTGGTATGAAAGCTAACAAAGAAACAAAGTAGTTTAGGCCCTGCTTCCTCTAAGAAAAAAAGTCTATCAGAATTGGACAAGTTTTATCATTTAACTCTCAATCATGACAGAAATAGCACAATCCAGAAACAATGAGCTGAAATGGTCATCTTGGAGGTATGTTGATCCTCATTAGCTGTCTGCCGTTACTAGAAACTTCAGTGAACCTATGTGAAAAGCTGGATAACAAAACCAACAAACCCACCAATGTGGGCCTCTGAAATACTTTTCATCCCACTATAACAAACACCTAGCCCTCACTCTGAGGACTGTCAAGGAACTAATAGGGATAACATCAATCAGTACCTTCATGTCACAGCTCTACAGTCACAAACACAATTAAGGAATTCACTGTGATTTCTACAATCTAGGAAGTGGCCTTCAAACCTTTGGCTTGAGAGAGGATAAGAGAGAAGATGGTGAAAAAGAGCCTGTAGGCTGCAGGCCAAGACTGGGCTCTTTAGCTCTTGCTAAAGGAGTTCCTTCACTGTACTTTTACTTACCTTGTTTTCATCACTGTCCATATCCTGAATCAGATTATCGAGATCCTGTATCCAAAGAAGGGAAAAGATGTTCATATCTAGAGCGGCTACAGTTTGCAAATTTTTATTGCATCAGGGACCAAACCCCTGCATAGAGGAAGGCCTGCTGAGATCACAGCTAGATGGTTACATTGTCCAAACTGTGAGAGCTGCAGATATAGAAAATACAAATCCAATTCTTCCCTTTACCACAGCTACTCCTGCCTGCCATGTCTGTGGGGTATCCCTAGAAAATGCTATGAGCCTGGGAGTCCGCCATGGACACGGATCACGTTACATGAAATGAATTTGTAGGTTCTCTGCACCCCAGCAGGA
>NW_009631760.1:11597-21569 GCF_000690535.1 Cariama cristata
GCCCATCCTGTCCCAAGGGGTGGGTTGTGTCCCCTAGCCTGGTTAGTAGAACTTCATAGAGGGCATCTCCTTCCCTCACTGGCATGGAAAAGACACTGTGATAGGCAAAGGGAATCTTAAAATTGTTTCCTATGAAGATAGGAGGTTTCTGCCTCCGTGCATCCTCTGTGTTAGCCAGGGAAGCCTCACTGAAGGGAACACCTCCCACCCCAATCAGGAGCATTTGGCAGGATCCTGTGAAGCAAAAGTTCTCTCCCCATCATGGGCACTCATCCAGGGAGTACAGAGTAGAAGCATGCTACAGCTACTTATCATTTCCTCTCAGAGTAACCTGCATAAGGCAAACCACATACTCCCATCTTTAAACAATGCATGTAGTACAGAGCTAGAAGATATGAATGACTCACTAAAAGAACAGCACAGGCACCACAGGATGGTTTCCCTGTAGCCTGTACTGTATATAGCCATTTTACTTCAAAAGGGACACAATACAGGAGAGAATTACCTCAGCAATGAACTCGTTTAGACAGTTCAGGATAATGTTATCCCCATCATTTTTTGCCGCAACTCCAGACTCATTGACACACTTGAGGAGCTGTCGGATCTCACTGTACTTCTGCTGCTTCACCAGCTGCTTGGCCACTTTGCTGTATACTTCGGTAGCCTCCAGCTGGAAGTCCTAAAGGTAGTTGGAACATCGGAGCAACATGTTAAATGTTCTCAGCAGGTTTTCTCACAGGGAGTCTATACAACTGAGACAATCTCTCCTAAGGTCAAAATATCATACCATGCTCCAAAAAGTCAAAGCTGTTTTGGGGGCCTCTGATTTTCCAGTCACCATTGTTCAGGGCTGGCTTAAAGGTTTTCTATAATCAGACTGCTAAAACTCAATTTTGCTCAAGAACAAGAGCACTATTACCACCTCCTTTTCAGAGGTCCCAAAAGACCAGTTTTATTTCTTCTGGCAGAAGATCTTTTCTAGGTCTCTACCCACCTCTCCCTCACTTAGCAAGCTTCCACTATATTCCTCCAGCACCTCACCAGCAGTCAGCCTTTGTGTACCCAAAGAAACAGGAGGCAACTGACCATTGTATACCTCCCATATGAAGGAAGAGATGATAAAAGCTGTGGGCTGATCCTGCCACGGATAAGGCAAGGAAAAAAAAAAAGGAAGGAAACAGAAGTGATGCTAGGCAGCTGGACTTGCTGCTCCATTTTTACTGGAAGGTAGTGAGTGCTGTTGCTGCTAAGAAGTGCTATTTTTTTTAAGGTTCTCCATCTCACTACAAACAGGCATCCTGCCTTGTACATCCTGACCTGAAAGAAGGAGCAGGGCCTGCCATATCCACAAATACTCTTTCAGTGTGCCACCTTTGTCCAGAAGTGGCCCTGCTATACCCTCTGCCCCAGACAAGAGGCAACTGCAAACTGCATTGCTTGAAGCAGTATCTTTCAGCAGCTCCTAATATATGGTTGAGAAACACACAGAAAAGCTTGGAGGCTCATGAGCTATGCTGACTGATAAACACCTCAACTTCTACCCAGACATGAGGAAGGAGAGATCTCCACAGAGAGTTTCCAGTTAATTAGCTTTGGTCTCTCAGCCAGGAGAATAGTACAGAGACAGCCCTGGCCTTATTTATTCACTGTGTCTTGGCATGGCTGTAATGAACTGCAGAGAGCTACCAAGTCAGAGCTCTCTACTCACATCTGTGACTGTGATTGCCAGAGTAGTCACTGAACAAGGTGCACAGCAAAGGAAAAGCCATACTTCATTCCTTTGTAGGACCCAATTAGTTTGGAAGTGTCCTACTGAAGCAGCATCTTAATTTCCTTATGAAGCTTCCTCAAAATACATGGACGTTTAAGACTTGAACTAGTGACTTTTCTCACAAGAGGTTTTTCTTTTGGGGGATTAAAAGACATTTTGCAAAAAAAGCCTTTCGCTTAAATAATTGCTGCTTGCAAGAGTTACTTTTGTAATAATACTGCTTGTAATTTCAAGTTTTTCCATACCTGAAGGACTCTAAATGCAATCCCAAACCCCTCCTCAATGTTTTTGCCTTCCAACATGACCTGAAAAAAAGAGGCATAGACAAGTTTGGGGATGCACATTCCTTTTTCATTGCACGTAGTTAAAATAATAATGCATTTCCAGATTTTGCCCAGAGGTCAAGAGACAGTGCATTACTTCAACAGAAAACAGCACCATCCCAACAAGTAGAGCAAATATGGGGTCTATTGTCACACGCACTGATTCCCTGCAGGACACTAGGCAAGTACAGATGAAGCTGAGCTGAAGTTAAGAATAGTTCAAATAATAGCAGTATTTGCCTTGCTTTAAAACACAATAGGATGTATACTCAAAAGGCATGTTACTATTTGTATTTGGGATCCTCTGCTCTGACAGTTTGAACTTTGAGGAGAGGAGCTCCAAGTTCTCAGGTGTTCTCTGCTACTTTGAGGAACCACATGAATTTTTCATAAACAGTAGGTTGCATACATGCACAAGTAACCTGTCCATGAAAAATACAAGAGGCTACTCCAACCATCAAACGTTTCAACCTGTATATCAAGTTAGCACTGTTGATTTAAAAATAGAGTTGTGTTTGAAATAGCAAGAAGTACCTTGCAAGCAACATCCGTTTTCATGTTATTGTTTCCAAAGAGCGTGGGCAAGGAAGAACCTGTCATTTGAGAGGTTCCTGAGCTCTCGCATCGATGCAGGAACTTTGTTACTTCCATCTGCAGATCAACGGTATTGATGTGCCTAGATAGAGAAAAAATTCTGACTTTATTTTGAAATAGAGAGATAGAGAATGCTGTCAATTATTATTTATGTGAACTTACTAATTTCTTGAACACATTTCAAAGACAGACATATTTCTAAATAATAATCATTTTAGTTACTTTCTGACTTTGTCTTTTGCGTAGTCAAGTCTGCAGCAATGAGATACTTTTCAGATCTGTGCACTTAACATGCATCACAAGCTGAAGATGAGCACTGAGTCACAATATTTCAAAGTCAGCCATAGAACCTGGATCCCAAATAAGTATCTGCTCCCTCTTTTCTACCTCATCACATCCCCCCCTTTAAGTTAGAGTCTAGTCTAAAAAAAACCCAAAAACAAAACAACAAAAAAAAGGCCCCTAACAAAACCAAGATATAAAAGTTCAAGTACAAGAGAGATCTGGCTAAATTTACATTTCAGCTTTTGAATACAGGGATTCAGCTATGTATGGCACCTATAACTTGTACATAGTCGAATGTTGTGAGTTAACCCTGATAGGCAGTTAAGCACCACAGAGCTGCTTGCTTTGTAGAGAGGAAAGGAAGAATAAAAGCAATAAAACTTGTGGATTGATATATAGCTGTCTATGCACTGTAGGGGTTTTGTTTGTTTTTTAAATTAGAGGAAGACATATGATACATAGATTGATACTTTCAGTAGAAAAAATTGCTCATCATCTGAGTTGGGCTGTTGGGGCAAAAGGTAATGGGAATCCTATACTTGCAACTACAGAGAAGTCAGTTTTGGGTCAGGCACAGCTAGCATGCATTAGCTAAAGTCAACTTAAACACAACAGTGGAGGAAAAAAAAAAAAAAAAAAAAAAGACAAAAGTCTGAATTTTCCATTTCTTATAATTCTTATAATTTAGTTTTATGTTTGTAGATACCTCGACACATCTGTAGCAGACATTTTTTTTCGAAAAGTGATTGCCACTTTTTTTCTTCCTGAACTTCTTGAGAGCTCCTGCAGATACACTTTGAGATGGTCCTTGATCTTTAGAAGCCATGTCTGCTTGCCTCCCAGTTCAGCGTAAGACTTTGCTCCATGAGTGAAAAACCTAATGCAGGTCATGGCAGCACGAACATGATCCTAGAAGAAATATACTGAACATTAAGACAGACGAAAGTACACCACCTTCACTAATCACTGTCCATACTAAAGTGCTCACACAAGGCAGGCAATACTCTGTTTTCTTTCAAAGAGTAGTTAAGCTACTGCAATGCACCAGATCTACGACAAAAGCATAGCAGGTCAGCTTTAGTCAGGCTCAGGCCTTCCTATCTCTTTTTTAGCATTGGAAAGCAGCAAAAATATACTTGTCCATCATACAGATTTACACCAAAGTAAATAACGAAAAGCGTGACAGTATTCAACATTTCACTGAAAGAGATGGCACTGACTCTCATCTTACCTTCATGAACTGTTGCAGCTCATACAGAATATGGTAGTAGTTCTTTCTCTGCAAGTATTTGCAAGCTGCAATCAAGTAGACTCCCCAGCTCTCCAATCCTGGATCAATGGTTTCCAGCAAGTTCTCCAACATATGCAGTTTTCCACTTTCATAACTTGGAATGAAGATCCCTTCAATAAACACTTCTGATGGCGATTCCTACACAAACATCAGGGAGGCAGCTTGAAGCAAAGCCACTGCGGCTTGCTGATTTTCCTTATATTAACATAAAAAAGTACTAAGTGACAGAGATCACAAAATTAATAAGTAATTTAGGCTGGAAGGGCTCTCCAGAGATCATTTGGTTCAAACCCCCACTCAAAGAATGGTTTCCAAGTTAGGTCCTGCTGCTCTGGGCCTGTCCAGTCAAGTTCTGAACTTGACAAAGTAGGGCAATTCAACAGCCTCTCTGGGGCTCATTTCCCATGTCTCAATATCCTCACTGCAAAAAAAACCCCAACTTTTCCTACTACCCAGTTGGAATTTCCCTTGCTCCAAATTGTGTCCACTGTCTCTTACCCTTTTACTGTGCACATGTGAGAGAAATCTGGCTCTATCTTCCCTACAATCAACCACTTGGTAGCTGAAAATAGCACACCGATCTCCTTTTGCCTTCTCTTCCTCAAGATGGAAAAACCTATCTCTATCACTCTTCTCATATATCATGTGCTTCAGGTCCCTAGTCACCTTAGTGGACTTCCATTAGACTTGCTCCACTTTGACAACGTCTGTTTTGAACTAGGGAACCCAAAACTGGGCACAGTAGTTCAGATGAAACATCACAAGTAGTGAGCTGAGGGAGATATATTTACTTCCCTTGACCTTCTGACTATGGTCTTGCAAATGCTGCATGATGCTCCTTACCGTCTTAGGCTGGCCTTGAAGTCCTCTTAGCTACTTTTCAAATTTCAGTTTAGGTGATGGCAAATTAGATTACTCACCTTATTTAACAAGTGAAGCAGAGCTTCTCTCATACAGTCATGCCTCATGTAAAAGCTTATTATTGCCAGGTTAGTACCATAACTATGCAAATAGAACAAGCACTCTTGATAGTAGCTGTTGTGTTGAATCTTCCCCTCACACATCATCTCCAGAGACAGACTTCTTGTTCTCAGTGTTGCTTCAAGTTCCCTCAATGTGGCAAAGTAATCATCATCCTGCCGTTAAAAGAGAGAATCAATGATAGGTGATTAGTAAAAGGAAAACTTTCTTTTCAGTTAGATCTTGTCACTCAGCCCGGAAGCATTTCTGTTATTGTTGGGTTTAAAATAGATATCGCTTTAGCAGGCTGAGAATCCAGTAATGCTTTTTATATACAGTAGACTGGAACCCTGCTATCAACAGAGGTGCTGAACATTGCTGGAGCTAGCATGGCTGTTTCCAGAGACAGACAGGAGGATTATTTAAACACAATTCCACTGTCAACAGCTTCTTCAATAACCTAGTTCAAACAGGCTTTTTTTTATTCTCCTAAAATATGTACTATTAAGTGGTCTTTCATAATTATAAATCTGCAGTTACTTAGTACTAAAACCAATTTTTTGGTACCTTATCAGAACTTTCAGAGCTAATCCCAAATCGTGTAATAGTGCTTTCTGACAAGGAAAGAACAGTGGGACTGCATTTGTAAACTCTCCTTTAAATTCCTGCAAAGTTATCAGAGTTTCAGTAGAAAAATGGGATCACTGCAGCATCACAACATACTGCTGGGATTTAGTTTAATTTCCTCAGACTCTAGCAATAACACGTTAAACCATTACCACTTCTTTCCCCTCCATTAAAGTATGCCCCAAATTACTATAAAATCCCATGACCTGGCTCTCAGACACCAATTCACTGTGATGAAAGAGCTAACAAATTTCTCAACAATATTCAGTTTGCAATATACAATCATGACAAAAGAAGGAAAGAGACCTAACACCTGATACTGTAACATGCATTGCTATAAGATACATATTAAATCATCATTACTTGGCTTTGCTATAGCCCTTCAGAACAGACAGAACAGAAGACTCTTACCGCAATAAGTATGGGCTTCACTGTTGACTCCAGATATTGTATCACATCCTGGACTAGCCTTGAACCATGGTTCAGCTGGTTTAGATCCATAGGTGGCTTTAAACAACGGTTAAACTTCTCTCTTGCTGAACTTAAATTTCCAGCTTTAAGGCAAGCCATGCCCCAGGCATGCCATGCTCCACCTGGATCCAACCCAGATTTTGTAGAAACCTAAATTCAAAGTCGTTTGTTAATATTGCAACACAGTCCCAGTACAGAAAACAGGAAAACTGGTTTATCACACAGCATGCGATTGTGACTTCCTACTTTCTAGAGAACATTTCCCATTAAAAACAAAACAAGAAATAACCCATGCTGATTATTTCCATATTACTGGCACAAAACATCAACTACCAGAACACCAACAATCTCCAAATGTGGACATATTTTTATTGTACAAGTTTAAGCAACTATTTATCTGGGAAATTTCAGTTTACAAGTTTTAAAACTCAGGACATTTCCACATGCAATTTTCTCAAGTGGATGATTTTTACACAGCAGAATTCATCAGGTTTGTACTTCAAGAAAAAGCAACAGAAGATGCTTCACAAACTGCCAGGCAATTTTTTTATTTCACAGAACTTTGCTGATCAAATTTATTCCTGATTTTCTTTAGTAGACCAGCTGTCTTTAAACATGAACCTTTAGTAGACCAGCTGCCTTTAAACATGAACCATTTTTATTCAAATAGGTCATCTATTCAAAAAACTTAAAAATCGCAATCCTGTTTGTAGTATCATAATCCTGTTCTTAAACTGCAATGCCATAAAACTGAGGCTTAAGAAATCCTGGGAGCAGGAGGAAGACAGAAGATGATAAACCACACCAGATGAGCTCGGACAGATAGATTTGCCACCACTACTGATTTCCAAATAAATGCTTGGGAAAAGTGCCTTAGTAATGTCTGCCGTAGGATTACAGACAAATGAAATCAAACATGCAAGCTTCAGATAAAATCCTGCCACAAAGGATGACTCAGCCTTTCTACTGGATGCAAGATTTCTCCATTTCATTACTTTATTGCAGTTAGTCCTTGCCAGTTTTAATTGTATTGGGAAACAACGCGCCTACCCTTCCTTTCAGCAGCCTGCTCCACACCAGAAGGACTTTTCCTTCTCAGAAATTTTTTCCAGTGTTCAGAAAATTATTTCTTCCTTGTTTAGAAACTTAATCCCAGTTTGTAACTGTTTAAATATTGTCCATTTCACACATTGCATCCATCTGAACTCAGGAGGGAGAAAAACAAAAGCCACTACAGAAGCATTAATAACACTGACATCCCTCCACTGTCATTACCTCTATAGCTAGTTGATAGTACTCTGCCTCCAGAAGCCGATTTCTTAATCTTGTTACTGCTGCAGGGAGAAGAATCTGATCCAAAGATGGTATTGGACGGTAGGCAGCAGCAACCAAAATATTCAACACATCCACTTTGCTGATGTAGCTAGGAGAAAACAAAAAAGTTAAATAAATATATACACTGTCACTATTATCTTTCATGTAAAGAACTTTATGTCAAAGACAGCTCTTAGAACAGTGGTTTCTGATCACCAGTATACCAGGTTTCTCTCTATCCATCATACTACCCTATTCAGACTATTTTTTATTGTTTTTTTGCCATGTTCAGCAGAACACTGGCAGATGCTGATTGCAGACACCAGCTATATGTTACCAAATTGAAATAGTACATGTGAAATTTATATATTACAATTGCCACCTCAAGCTCCATAGGACAAAGCTTGAGGAAAGTGTAAAATGCTCATTCTCAGGAAGTACAGGTTTAAAATCCTATATGGAAATATTAATTGAAAGCAGATACACAATATCAGAAGTAAAATACTTACCTCAGTCTTTGTGATTTATTTCTCCGTCCTCTGAGAATTTTCTCAGTAATTATTATGTAGTCATATTGAACTTCTGCTATTTGAACTCTTACATTATCCTTACATCATAAACTCCTCTCCTTGTTTAAAATGTCCATAGTACAATCACAAAACAACCCCCCCACCCTTCACTCCCCAGTAAAAAAAGGATAATGGTCTCGACAATACCTCACACATTCTAGTGAACATCTGATAAATCACCTGTCACAGAGAGCTAGATCCTGGCTCCTTCCAGCTTTTACAAACATCATTTTGGCACTGAAGAGCAATTGTTTCATGATGTCCATAAGGAGACCAGCATCCACCTCAGGATTAGTGAGCCCTTGGGACAACTTGCAGCAGTGCTCTATCAATTGGTGGCCACACGCTATGCTGTCACTATGCAGGCTAAGGATGGCAATACACAAGGAAGAGCTGGGAGCCTGACAATTTGAGGAAAGACAAAAATGGGTACTGAGGTATTTCTCCAGGGAAGTCTTCATATTGGACTCTCTTTCTCCAGACCTCACCTGTTCATAATAAAATTCACTGCGTACAATTTCATTTTCCTCTTCATTCAGGGAAAAAATCCATTCAAGCTCACTTGCCTTGGGTATTTGCACCACTGTGGAATATTCATTATTAGAAGTTTCTGCAGTCAAAAAGAAAACACCAGGTAGAATCCTTGTACAAGAAGCAACAAACCTGGCTAAGAACACATAATGCAGAGTATTCCTATACTCTTGTAAAACAGTCCTCTGTAATCCTCTCATTGTGCCACTTCCTGCCAGCATCACACATCCAGCACACAGATTACAAAACCATTTCTATTCCTCAGCAGGCTGCCAAATTATACCAAAACTTATTCTGTTACCAACACCCTGTGACCAAAAACTGGCTCCAGTAACAAGTCTTCAAATGATTATCCAACTCCTATCCTACTGGACATCAAGCACAGCAACCTTTCCTCTTCAGCCTTCCCTCACACAAGTTATTAAATATTTCTGAGCAGGAGGAAAGTGGAAATACGAGAGCTAAAAAGGGAAACTGAAGAATCAGTTGTAAAAGAAAGGGTAAATTGACTTAACTGCCTGTATCTTCTTTTTAGAGTTCAGATTATTTGAACATATAGTCCAGCAGCTTTAAGACAAAAGATTGCGAGAAGAGGAGCCAACTTCTTACATTAAGTTTTCATATAAAATAGTATTGCAGAAAATTGGGAGTTTTGATCAAATGATTCAAGAGATTTCATTTCTGTGAAAAGCCTTTTTCTTTCATCCAGATTAAGGAAATTTCTGTTTTAAAATTAGTAACCCAGAACAGCTACAAATCAAATATTGTCTGTCATCTGAGAATGCACAAGCCCTCTGATGCTCAAGTTTGTGATTGTGTTTCCTGTTGGAAAAACAATGGCCAATCTCACAACACTAAGAAACGGGAGAATAATGCTAATTTGCTAGTTTTTCTCCTGATCAACTTCCTCTTCTCCCTGAATGAACTTTTTTTAAAAAAAACCCAAACAACTCAAAATTCACTGTTCTAGATTTCACAGGACTGTTAAGAGTGAGTAACTCAAACTGTAGGGTGCATTAAAAAATGCTATTTCTAAATTGAACTGAAAACTGGAATAATTACAATAAACCAGGCTTGAAAACATTTGATAAGCTTTCTTCACAGTCTCATCAGATAAGTTAGAAAAGCAGAATAAAACACTTCCCCTTTTAAATCTGAGGATTTCCATACTGTTATTCACTCCTACTGAATGAATCATATGGGCCCAGTAACACGTAGCAATGCTGCAGGGAAAGA
>NW_009631760.1:21600-25889 GCF_000690535.1 Cariama cristata
AAGATCTAACCAGAAGCAGCAGCTCAGAAACTGCATTTCAGCTCTTTCAGTCTTGTAACAAACGTAGCAGTAAAGCAAACTTCTGTCAACAGCAAAAAAAAGATGCTCAAATAGCCCAACATACCTAAAAAGGGACAAGTAAGGAAACATTTTCATTTGTTTTATAGCACAAATGCAAATTTTGCACCATGTTTCACATTACTTCTATAAGCACTTCAAATACCTATGTTTTGGCCTGCCAGAATTTCATGTCAGTGTCGCAAAATTTTGCAGAATCACCTCAAATGCCAGACTAAGCAACAAAGAGTAAAACCTTCTGAGGAAAAGTGATAGAGAAAAAGTCAACTAAATTTTGTTATTATTCCTGAAGTATTATGATATTAGATGTGGAAATTGAGGCACCGAAATTACTAGTCCATATTCACACAACCACCAAAGGAGATGGAACTTAGGACACAATCAGATCCATGACAAGGGCCTCATCCTGTGCTACTTGCAGCCAGCATGGGGTAACAAACACCACAGCACACTGCAGTGCTATTCAGAGTTGTACTATCAGGATTTGTAAAAAAAGGAGCATTCAGCACAGCTCTGTAGAAGGCTAACTAATTCCTACTCATGACACAGCATCTCACTGACTGTTTCTAGTATGCAAAGTGCATTTTCCAACTTGTTTTCCAGTGCCTTCCTTTAATCCCCATCCAGCACATTCAATATGGCTCAGACATCTCTCCTAAAGTCTCACAGAAGTTTGGAATGCTGAATTTCAGCCTGCACATGCAAAAACCGTCAGTGATATTTTGTAACTGAAGTTCAGATTACCCTTCAGCTGCAACTAGATGTATCAGCTTCCTATCTCTAACTCTGTTCCTAATCAGGCGCTTTAAAAAAACTGCAGTTTAACATTACTCTGTTCCTTACCTTCTACTTGGTCCTGATCATCTTTTCTGCTGCAATAAAATGACAGAAAGAAACATTATGCCTAGCCAGCACACTCGGGAAAACATAGTTTTAAAAGAGATCAATATGGCTAGTCTTTTCAGAACACTGTCTTGTAAAAAACTAACATCTCTCCCTCCCTGCCCTCTCCGACCCATTGGCCTGCCCCTACCACCTACTATCTGGACATCTAAGAACCTGCCTCTGCATTGTTGTATTTCAACTACACTAAGTAATTAGTTCTTATAACCTTCTGTAGGACTAGTACTGTTGCACACATCATAAAAAAGCAGACACTGAGAACAAGAAAAACTGCCCAGTATCAGAATACATCAGAGCTAAAATGAAGTTTTTGGCATCCAGATCTCTGTCCTTAAGATTTAGTTGGTTTTGATATAAAAATAGAGTAAGTATAAAAAAATCCAGACACTTAAGCAATTAAAACATGACAGATGGCATTCAAGCTCACTGCTAGGCTCCACTGACTTAATCTGGCAGCGTAAGCAACCATTCTGACGCAAACTGATTTAGCTAGAGGTGACTGCTTGTTTTTTCAAAGGTTCCTTTTCAGATCTGCACAGTATTCGCCTTTTCCTAGCAAGCCTGCTGATACTGCCAGAGCGGATACTGCTATCTGCAGGCTTACTAGAAGAGGGAATGCAGCTGAAAGTGCAGCTGAAAAGTGTAATTCTTACCCTCTGTGACCCTGTCAAGCCTGCTGATAGCAGTATCTGCTATGGCAGAATCAGCAGGCTTGACAGGGTCACAGAAAGTAAACCTCACTCTCTTCAGCTGCACTTTTCACCAGCTGGCCTAACATATGCACAGTGAATTTTGGTCCAATTCTCAGCTTAAAGCAACCATGTAATGAAAATCTGTCATCACAGCTGTCCCTTTTATTAAGGGCAGTTTCAAAGCCTATCTAATAATGAATTTGCTTTTGAATCCCCAAGGGTTCAAGGAGTCATAATCAAGGATTATGGAATAACATTAAGACACTGCTATGTTCAGCATAGCTAGTCAACTTGTGACGTTAATCCAGGGGCCAAGTAAACTGCAAGAAACTTTTTCACACTGTAGTAGTTCGTGCTGAATATGTGTTGCATCAAAGCATTCAATTCTTAGGTTAATGATCAGTTGATGCTTAAAGAATTAAAGACTTTGTTGCCTGGCTCTCCAGTGTTCTTTCTAATATGAAAAGTAAACTGATGCATAAGGAACATCCCCACACCTATCAAAACTGAAAATCCCAATAGCTGGAGGCTAAAAAGCTGATGTTATTGTATTATCCAGATAAACCCAAATGCTCTCTCATTCCATTCATGTACTCTGCTGTGTACATGAAACTGAGGAGAACCAGAACAGAAAGACTTACATGCTTGTGTCTTGCAGCAAGTCAGGCAGATGTTCTCTGTTGTAGTAGCTATAGCACTGATCGCATACACGAGACAGATTTTCTCTGCAAGCTTCTACTGCCATTTTCTTGGTGGAGCAAGAGCTGCACACCAGCCTGCCACAGCGCCTGCAGTGATGGCGTCTGTTAAACTAAGCAAGAGAGGTCATGGATGAGCAACAGAAAGAATTTACTAAAGTGCCCTCCTATATCTGCTACCACTCATGAGTAAACTTGCTCCATTTGAAGAGAGGAAACATCATGCACGATAAGCCTTTTCAGAGCTATAGAAGGATTTATTCTCACTGTTACAATTCCTGTCTGGAGAGGTCATTGCAAAAAAGAAAAACCAAACCCAGAGGCAGGTACTTAAAATATCTTTGCCGCAGTCTTGGGCTTTCCACTATTTAAATTGTCTCAATTTTGGTCACAGCACTAATTAGATTATCTCTTGGATAGGTTAGAAACTGTAGACTGTCTTTCTGACACCACGTTATAATTTCCAAATTCAAAAGCAACACATACTTTGAGAAAGCAGTGCTGTTTCTAAGCAATAGAAGATCACAAAATGCCAGCACACTTGCAAAACTCAAAATTAATCTCCCTTAGAGCACTAACACAGTTGCTCAAGTAGTCTATTAAACAACAGGTTTTAGAAAAGTGTAACCAACAGTCAAGATTACATTTTCTATATTGGTAACCTGAATTATACAATGCTCATGTTACTTCTTGCCAGCACAGTCAACTAGACAGCCTTTTGAAATATTAATACTGCTATTATCACATATTTTTGAGATCTCATAGTTCTCTCTGATGACGAGATTTCCTCTTTGGGCTCTGTCAGTTCACAGGACTCTGCAAGGAGCTAACTGCTGCCAGTCTCTTCAACTACACTAAAAAGAAATTAATGGTTAAATATCAAAGGATTGGCAACCTTGTCAGGCCTACGCCGATGCAGACAAACTTGGTAAAGCAGCTAGTGTCTTAAGAAACAGACTATGAGCAAGTGTTCATATTAAGGTCACAGTTCTAGGAATGTACTTTGGTTTTGCTCCTTACCATAGTAAAGCGTTCAGTTTTGCAAACCATACATATTGTTTCAGTGTCATCAGGTATCCATTGCTGTTTTGGTGGAGGCTTCTCAGGAGGCACAAATTCTTGAGGAAACAAATTCTGCTGCAGATTTCTGTCTCTGGGACATGCAGATATGGTGACACCTTAAAAAGAGCCAGGGCAAGAAAAACATGAAACGGGATTTAAGCTGTTTAATGGAGTCTTGAATACCAGAAAACACTACAGACTTACTGAGGCTGTAAGACCTTCCTGGCTCACAAGACAACTACCATTATCTTTCAACCAGGCATGGCAGAATAACATTGTGTAAGGAATATGTATCTGCTTCAAGCTAAAATTTTAAGATTGTAAACTTATAGTACTTCAAGACTGATAAGCAAGAGTACACACTCACTAATAGACCTTTAACATAACAATTAGAGAAGTATAAGACAACTGTCAACATCTGTTCTTGTATCATATCCAGAGACTTAGAGAAGGAAGAAAAAAAAAAAAATACCCTGGTATATCATAGAATCATAGAATGGTTTGGTTGGAAGGGATCTGAAAGGGACCTTAGACTTGACATAAGGAAAAAATTTTTTACAATGAGGGTGGTGAAGCACTGGAACAGGTTGCCCAGAGAGGTGGTGGAAGCCCCATCCCTGGAAGCATTCAAGATCAGGCTGGATGGGGCTCTGAGCAACCTTATCTAGTTGGAGATGTCCCTGCTCACTGCAGGGGGGTTGGACTAGATGACCTCTAAAGGTCCCTTCCAGCCCAAATGATTCTATGATTCTATGATCACCTAGTTCCAACTCCCCTGCCATGGGCAGGGACACCTTCCACTAGACCAGGTTGCTCAAAGCCCCATCCAATCCGGCCTTGAACACTTTCAGCGACC